>NC_068442.1:0-210000 GCF_023373465.1 Oncorhynchus keta
TTTTTTTTCGGGACTTAAAAACTGTGACCCGGACATGCCAATTTGCGCCATTCTGGAAAGGACCCCGAAAATAATTTTTAACCATTTTCAAAAAAGTTTTTTTTTTTTTTTTCGGGACTTAAAAACTGTGACCCCGGACATGCCGAATTTGCGCCATTCTGGAAAGGACCCGAAAATAATTTTTAACCATTTTCAAAAAAGTTTTTTTTTTTTTTTTTCGGGACTTAAAAACTGTGACCCGGACATGCCGAATTTGCGCCATTCTGGAAAGGACCCCGAAAATAATTTTTAACCATTTTCACAAAAAAGTTTTTTTTTTTTTTTCGGGACTTAAAAACTGTGACCCCGGACATGCCAATTTGCGCCATTCTGGAAAGGACCCCGAAAATAATTTTTAACCATTTTCACAAAAAAGTTTTTTTTTTTTTTTTTTTTCGGGACTTAAAAACTGTGACCCCGGACATGCCAATTTGCGCCATTCTGGAAAGGACCCGAAAATAATTTTTAACCATTTTCAAAAGTGATTTTTTTTTTTTTTTTTTTTCGGGACTTAAAAACTGTGACCCCGGACATGCCGAATTTGCGCCATTCTGGAAAGGACCCCGAAAATAATTTTTAACCATTTTCACAAAAAAGTGATTTTTTTTTTTTTTCGGGACTTAAAAACTGTGACCCCGGACATGCCGAATTTGCGCCATTCTGGAAAGGACCCCGAAAATAATTTTTAACCATTTTCACAAAAAAGTGTTTTTTTTTTTTTTTTTTTTTCGGGACTTAAAAACTGTGACCCCGGACATGCCGAATTTGCGCCATTCTGGAAAGGACCCCGAAAATAATTTTTAACCATTTTCACAAAAAAGTTTTTTTTTTTTTTTTCGGGACTTAAAAACTGTGACCCCGGACATGCCGAATTTGCGCCATTCTGGAAAGGACCCCGAAAATAATTTTTAACCATTTTCAAAAAGTTTTTTTTTTTTTTTTTTTTTTTTTTTTCGGGACTTAAAAACTGTGACCCCGGACATGCCAATTTGCGCCATTCTGGAAAGGACCCCGAAAATAATTTTTAACCATTTTCACAAAAAAGTGATTTTTTTTTTTTTTTTCGGGACTTAAAAACTGTGACCCCGGACATGCCGAATTTGCGCCATTCTGGAAAGGACCCCGAAAATAATTTTTAACCATTTTCACAAAAAAGTTTTTTTTTTTTTTTTTTCGGGACTTAAAAACTGTGACCCCGGACATGCCAATTTGCGCCATTCTGGAAAGGACCCCGAAAATAATTTTTAACCATTTTCACAAAAAAGTTTTTTTTTTTTTTTTTCGGGACTTAAAAACTGTGACCCCGGACATGCCAATTTGCGCCATTCTGGAGGAGGACCCCGAAAATAATTTTTAACCATTTTCAAAAAAAGTTTTTTTTTTTTTTTTTTTCGGGACTTAAAAACTGTGACCCCGGACATGCCGAATTTGCGCCATTCTGGAAAGGACCCCGAAAATAATTTTTAACCATTTTCACAAAAAAGTTTTTTTTTTTTTTTTTCGGGACTTAAAAACTGTGACCCCGGACATGCCAATTTGCGCCATTCTGGAAAGGACCCCGAAAATAATTTTTAACCATTTTCAAAAAAGTTTTTTTTTTTTTTTTCGGGACTTAAAAACTGTGACCCCGGACATGCCAATTTGCGCCATTCTGGAAAGGACCCCGAAAATAATTTTTAACCATTTTCAAAAAAAAGTTTTTTTTTTTTTTTTTTTCGGGACTTAAAAACTGTGACCCCGGACATGCCGAATTTGCGCCATTCTGGAAAGGACCCCGAAAATAATTTTTAACCATTTTCAAAAAAGTTTTTTTTTTTTTTTTTTTCGGGACTTAAAACTGTGACCCCGGACATGCCAATTTGCGCCATTCTGGAAAGGACCCCGAAAATAATTTTTAACCATTTTTCAAAAAAGTTTTTTTTTTTTTTTTCGGGACTTAAAAACTGTGACCCCGGACATGCCAATTTGCGCCATTCTGGAAAGGACCCCGAAAATAATTTTTAACCATTTTCAAAAAAAAGTTTTTTTTTTTTTTTTTTTTTTCGGGACTTAAAAACTGTGACCCCGGACATGCCGAATTTGCGCCATTCTGGAAAGGACCCCGAAAATAATTTTTAACCATTTTCAAAAAAAAGTTTTTTTTTTTTTTTTTTTTTTTTTCGGGACTTAAAAACTGTGACCCGGACATGCCGAATTTGCGCCATTCTGGAAAGGACCCCGAAAATAATTTTTAACCATTTTCAAAAAAAATTTTTTTTTTTTTTTTTTTTTTTTTTTTTCGGGACTTAAAAACTGTGACCCCGGACATGCCGAATTTGCGCCATTCTGGAAAGGACCCCGAAAATAATTTTTAACCATTTTAAAAAAAAATTTTTTTTTTTTTTTTTTCGGGACTTAAAAACTGTGACCCCGGACATGCCGAATTTGCGCCATTCTGGAAAGGACCCGAAAATAATTTTTAACCATTTTCAAAAAAATTTTTTTTTTTTTTTTTTTTTTTTTCGGGACTTAAAAATTTTGTGACCCCGGACATGCCAATTTGCGCCATTCTGGAAAGGACCCGAAAATAATTTTTAACCATTTTCAAAAAAAGTTTTTTTTTTTTTTTTTTTTTCGGGACTTAAAAACTGTGACCCGGACATGCCAATTTGCGCCATTCTGGAAAGGACCCGAAAATAATTTTTAACCATTTTCAAAAAAGTTTTTTTTTTTTTTTTTTCGGGACTTAAAAACTGTGACCCGGACATGCCGAATTTGCGCCATTCTGGAAAGGACCCCGAAAATAATTTTTAACCATTTTCAAAAAAGTTTTTTTTTTTTTTTTCGGGACTTAAAAACTGTGACCCCGGACATGCCAATTTGCGCCATTCTGGAAAGGACCCCGAAAATTTTAACCATTTTCTTAAAAAAAAAAGTGATTTTTTTTTTTTTTTTTCGGGACTTAAAAACTGTGACCCCGGACATGCCGAATTTGCGCCATTCTGGAAAGGACCCCGAAAATAATTTTTAACCATTTTCAAAAAAGTTTTTTTTTTTTTTTTTTTTTTTTCGGGACTTAAAAACTGTGACCCCGGACATGCCGAATTTGCGCCATTCTGGAAAGGACCCCGAAAATAATTTTTAACCATTTTCAAAAAGTTTTTTTTTTTTTTTTTTCGGGACTTAAAAACTGTGACCCCGGACATGCCGAATTTGCGCCATTCTGGAAAGGACCCCGAAAATAATTTTTAACCATTTTCAAAAAAAAGTTTTTTTTTTTTTTTTTTTCGGGACTTAAAAACTGTGACCCCGGACATGCCGAATTTGCGCCATTCTGGAAAGGACCCCGAAAATAATTTTTAACCATTTTCAAAAAGTTTTTTTTTTTTTTTTTTTTTTTTCGGGACTTAAAAACTGTGACCCCGGACATGCCAAATTTGCGCCATTCTGGAAAGGACCCCGAAAATAATTTTTAACCATTTTCAAAAAAGTTTTTTTTTTTTTTTTTCGGGACTTAAAAACTGTGACCCCGGACATGCCGAATTTGCGCCATTCTGGAAAGGACCCCGAAAATAATTTTTAACCATTTTCAAAAAAAGTTTTTTTTTTTTTTTTTCGGGACTTAAAAACTGTGACCCCGGACATGCCGAATTTGCGCCATTCTGGAAAGGACCCCGAAAATAATTTTTAACCATTTTCACAAAAAAGTTTTTTTTTTTTTTTTTTTCGGGACTTAAAAACTGTGACCCCGGACATGCCGAATTTGCGCCATTCTGGAAAGGACCCCGAAAATAATTTTTAACCATTTTTTTTTTTTTTTTTTTTTTTTTTTTCGGGACTTAAAAACTGTGACCCCGGACATGCCGAATTTGCGCCATTCTGGAAAGGACCCCGAAAATAATTTTTAACCATTTTCACAAAAAAGTTTTTTTTTTTTTTTTGGACTTAAAAACTGTGACCCCGGACATGCCGAATTTGCGCCATTCTGGAAAGGACCCCGAAAATAATTTTTAACCATTTTCAAAAAAAGTTTTTTTTTTTTTTTTTTTTTTTCGGGACTTAAAAACTGTGACCCCGGACATGCCGAATTTGCGCCATTCTGGAAAGGACCCCGAAAATAATTTTTAACCATTTTCAAAAAAAAAAAATTTTTTTTTTTTTTTTTTTCGGGACTTAAAAACTGTGACCCCGGACATGCCGAATTTGCGCCATTCTGGAAAGGACCCCGAAAATAATTTTTAACCATTTTCAAAAAAGTTTTTTTTTTTTTTTTTCGGGACTTAAAAACTGTGACCCCGGACATGCCAATTTGCGCCATTCTGGAAAGGACCCCGAAAATAATTTTTAACCATTTTTTCAAAAAAGTTTTTTTTTTTTTTTTTTTCGGGACTTAAAAACTGTGACCCCGGACATGCCAATTTGCGCCATTCTGGAAAGGACCCCGAAAATAATTTTTAACCATTTTCAAAAAAGTTTTTTTTTTTTTTTTTTTTTCGGGACTTAAAAACTGTGACCCCGGACATGCCAATTTGCGCCATTCTGGAAAGGACCCCGAAAATAATTTTTAACCATTTTCAAAAAAGTTTTTTTTTTTTTTTTTTCGGGACTTAAAAACTGTGACCCCGGACATGCCAATTTGCGCCATTCTGGAAAGGACCCCGAAAATAATTTTTAACCATTTTCAAAGTTTTTTTTTTTTTTTTTTTTTCGGGACTTAAAAACTGTGACCCCGGACATGCCAATTTGCGCCATTCTGGAAAGGACCCCGAAAATAATTTTTAACCATTTTCAAAAAAGTGTTTTTTTTTTTTTTTTTCGGGACTTAAAAACTGTGACCCCGGACATGCCGAATTTGCGCCATTCTGGAAAGGACCCCGAAAATAATTTTTAACCATTTTCACAAAAAAGTTTTTTTTTTTTTTTTTCGGGACTTAAAAACTGTGACCCGGACATGCCAATTTGCGCCATTCTGGAAAGGACCCCGAAAATAATTTTTAACCATTTTCAAAAAAGTTTTTTTTTTTTTTTTTCGGGACTTAAAAACTGTGACCCCGGACATGCCAATTTGCGCCATTCTGGAAAGGACCCCGAAAATAATTTTTAACCAGTTTTTTTTTTTTTTTTCGGGACTTAAAAAAAATGCCAATTTTTTTTTTTTTTTTTTTTTCGGGACTTAAAAACTGTGACCCCGGACATGCCGAATTTGCGCCATTCTGGAAAGGACCCCGAAAATAATTTTTAACCATTTTCAAAAAAAAGTTTTTTTTTTTTTTTTTTTTTTCGGGACTTAAAAACTGTGACCCCGGACATGCCGAATTTGCGCCATTCTGGAAAGGACCCCGAAAATAATTTTTAACCATTTTCAAAAAAAGTTTTTTTTTTTTTTTTTTTTTCGGGACTTAAAAACTGTGACCCCGGACATGCCAATTTGCGCCATTCTGGAAAGGACCCCGAAAATAATTTTTAACCATTTTCAAAAAAATTTTTTTTTTTTTTTTTTTTTTTTTTTCGGGACTTAAAAACTGTGACCGGACATGCGAAAATAATTTTTGCGCCATTCTGGAAAGGACCCCGAAAATAATTTTTAACCATTTTCAAAAAAGTTTTTTTTTTTTTTTTTTCGGGACTTAAAAACTGTGACCCCGGACATGCCAATTTGCGCCATTCTGGAAAGGACCCCGAAAATAATTTTTAACCATTTTCAAAAAAGTTTTTTTTTTTTTTTTTTTTTCGGGACTTAAAAACTGTGACCCCGGACATGCCAATTTGCGCCATTCTGGAAAGGACCCCGAAAATAATTTTTAACCATTTCAAAAAAAAGTTTTTTTTTTTTTTTTTCGGGACTTAAAAACTGTGACCCCGGACATGCCGAATTTGCGCCATTCTGGAAAGGACCCCGAAAATAATTTTTAACCATTTTTCAAAGTTTTTTTTTTTTTTTTTTTTTTTTTTTTTTCGGGACTTAAAAACTGTGACCCCGGACATGCCAATTTGCGCCATTCTGGAAAGGACCCCGAAAATAATTTTTAACCATTTTCAAAAAAGTGTTTTTTTTCGGGACTTAAAAACTGTGACCCCGGACATGCCAATTTGCGCCATTCTGGAAAGGACCCCGAAAATAATTTTTAACCATTTTCAAAAAAAGTTTTTTTTTTTTTTTTTTTTCGGGACTTAAAAACTGTGACCCCGGACATGCCAATTTGCGCCATTCTGGAAAGGACCCCGAAAATAATTTTTAACCATTTTCAAAAAAAGTTTTTTTTTTTTTTTTTTTTTCGGGACTTAAAAACTGTGACCCCGGACATGCCGAATTTGCGCCATTCTGGAAAGGACCCCGAAAATAATTTTTAACCATTTTCAAAAAGTTTTTTTTTTTTTTTTTTTTCGGGACTTAAAAACTGTGACCCCGGACATGCCGAATTTGCGCCATTCTGGAAAGGACCCCGAAAATAATTTTTAACCATTTTCAAAAAGTTTTTTTTTTTTTTTTTTTTTCGGGACTTAAAAACTGTGACCCCGGACATGCCGAATTTGCGCCATTCTGGAAAGGACCCCGAAAATAATTTTTACCATTTTCAAAATTTTTTTTTTTTTTTTTTTTTTTTTTTTTTTTTTCGGGACTTAAAAACTGTGACCCCGGACATGCCGAATTTGCGCCATTCTGGAAAGGACCCCGAAAATAATTTTTAACCATTTTCAAAAAAGTTTTTTTTTTTTTTTTTTTTTTCGGGACTTAAAAACTGTGACCCCGGACATGCCGAATTTGCGCCATTCTGGAAAGGACCCCGAAAATAATTTTTAACCCAAAAAAGTTTTTTTTTTTTTTTTTTTCGGGAAAAAAGTTTTTTTTTTTTTTTTTCGGGACTTAAAAACTGTGACCCCGGACATGCCGAATTTGCGCCATTCTGGAAAGGACCCCGAAAATAATTTTTAACCATTTTCAAAAAAAAGTTTTTTTTTTTTTTTTCGGGACTTAAAAACTGTGACCCCGGACATGCCAATTTGCGCCATTCTGGAAAGGACCCCGAAAATAATTTTTAACCATTTTTTTTTTTTTTTTTTCGGGACTTAAAAACTGTGACCCCGGACATGCCGAATTTGCGCCATTCTGGAAAGGACCCCGAAAATAATTTTTAACCATTTTCAAAAGTTTTTTTTTTTTTTTTTTTTTCGGGACTTAAAAACTGTGACCCCGGACATGCCAATTTGCGCCATTCTGGAAAGGACCCCGAAAATAATTTTTAACCATTTTCAAAAAAAGTTTTTTTTTTTTTTTTTTTTTTTTTTTTCGGGACTTAAAAACTGTGACCCCGGACATGCCAATTTGCGCCATTCTGGAAAGGACCCGAAAATAATTTTTAACCATTTTCAAAAAAGTTTTTTTTTTTTTTTTTTTTTTTTTTTTTTCGGGACTTAAAAACTGTGACCCCGGACATGCCAATTTGCGCCATTCTGGAAAGGACCCCGAAAATAATTTTTAACCATTTTCAAAAAAGTTTTTTTTTTTTTTTTTTTTCGGGACTTAAAAACTGTGACCCCGGACATGCCGAATTTGCGCCATTCTGGAAAGGACCCCGAAAATAATTTTTAACCATTTTTTTTTTTTTTTTTTTTTTTTTTCGGGACTTGTGACCCGGACATGCCAATTTGCGCCATTCTGGAAAGGACCCCGAAAATAATTTTTAACCATTTTCAAAAAGTTTTTTTTTTTTTTTTTTTTTCGGGACTTAAAAACTGTGACCCCGGACATGCCGAATTTGCGCCATTCTGGAAAGGACCCCGAAAATAATTTTTAACCATTTTCAAAAAGTTTTTTTTTTTTTTTTTTTTTTTCGGGACTTAAAAACTGTGACCCCGGACATGCCAATTTGCGCCATTCTGGAAAGGACCCCGAAAATAATTTTTAACCATTTTCAAAATTTTTTTTTTTTTTTTTTTTTTTTTTCGGGACTTAAAAACTGTGACCCCGGACATGCCGAATTTGCGCCATTCTGGAAAGGACCCCGAAAATAATTTTTAACCATTTTCACAAAAAAGAAAATAATTTTTTTTTTTTTTTTTTTTTTCGGGACTTAAAAACTGTGACCCCGGACATGCCGAATTTGCGCCATTCTGGAAAGGACCCCGAAAATAATTTTTAACCATTTTCACAAAAAATTTTTTTTTTTTTCGGGACTTAAAAACTGTGACCCCGGACATGCGAATTTGCGCCATTCTGGAAAGGACCCCGAAAATAATTTTTAACCATTTTCAAAAAAGTTTTTTTTTTTTTTTTTTTTTTTTCGGGACTTAAAAACTGTGACCCCGGACATGCCAATTTGCGCCATTCTGGAAAGGACCCCGAAAATAATTTTTAACCATTTTTCAAAAAAGTTTTTTTTTTTTTTTTTCGGGACTTAAAAACTGTGACCCCGGACATGCCAATTTGCGCCATTCTGGAAAGGACCCCGAAAATAATTTTTAACCATTTTCAAAAAAGTTTTTTTTTTTTTTTTCGGGACTTAAAAACTGTGACCCCGGGACGAATTTGCGCCATTCTGGAAAGGACCCCGAAAATAATTTTTAACCATTTTCAAAAAAGTTTTTTTTTTTTTTTTTCGGGAATTTGCGCCATTCTGGAAAGGACCCCGAAAATAATTTTTAACCATTTTCAAAAAAAAAAGTTTTTTTTTTTTTTTTCGGGACTTAAAAACTGTGACCCCGGACAAGGATTTGCGCCATTCTGGAAAGGGAAAATAATTTTTAACCATTTTCACAAAAAAGTTTTTTTTTTTTTTTTTTCGGGACTTAAAAACTGTGACCCCGGACATGCCAATTTGCGCCATTCTGGAAAGGACCCCGAAAATAATTTTTAACCATTTTCAAAAAAAAGTTTTTTTTTTTTTTTTTTTCGGGACTTAAAAACTGTGACCCCGGACATGCCGAATTTGCGCCATTCTGGAAAGGACCCCGAAAATAATTTTTTTTTTTTTTTTTTTAAAAACTGTGACCCCGGACAAAAAAAGGACCCCGAAAATTTTTTTTTTTTTTTTCGGGACTTAAAAACTGTGACCCCGGACATGCCAATTTGCGCCATTCTGGAAAGGACCCCGAAAATAATTTTTAACCATTTTCAAAAAAGTTTTTTTTTTTTTTTTTTTTCGGGACTTAAAAACTGTGACCCCGGACATGCCAATTTGCGCCATTCTGGAAAGGACCCCGAAAATAATTTTTAACCATTTTCAAAAAAGTTTTTTTTTTTTTTTTTTTTCGGGACTTAAAAACTGTGACCCCGGACATGCCGAATTTGCGCCATTCTGGAAAGGACCCCGAAAATAATTTTTAACCATTTTCAAAAAAAAGTTTTTTTTTTTTTTTTTCGGGACTTAAAAACTGTGACCCCGGACATGCCGAATTTGCGCCATTCTGGAAAGGACCCCGAAAATAATTTTTAACCATTTTCAAAAAGTTTTTTTTTTTTTTTTCGGGACTTAAAAACTGTTTTTTTTTTTTTTTCTGGGGACTTAAAAACTGTGACCCCGGACATGCCGGAATTTGCGCCATTCTGGAAAGGACCCCGAAAATAATTTTTAACCATTTTCAAAAAAGTTTTTTTTTTTTTTCGGGACTTAAAAACTGTGACCCCGGACATGCCGAATTTGCGCCATTCTGGAAAGGACCCCGAAAATAATTTTTAACCATTTTCAAAAGTTTTTTTTTTTTTTTTTTTTTCGGGACTTAAAAACTGTGACCCGGACATGCCGAATTTGCGCCATTCTGGAAAGGACCCCGAAAATAATTTTTAACCATTTTCAAAAAAGTTTTTTTTTTTTTTCGGGACTTAAAAACTGTGACCCCGGACATGCCAATTTGCGCCATTCTGGAAAGGACCCCGAAAATAATTTTTAACCATTTTCAAAAAAAGTTTTTTTTTTTTTTTTTTTCGGGACTTAAAAACTGTGACCCCGGGACGAATTTGCGCCATTCTGGAAAGGACCCCGAAAATAATTTTTAACCATTTTCAAAAAAGTTTTTTTTTTTTTTTTTCTGGAAAGGACCCCGGAAAATAATTTTTAACCATTTTCAAAAAAAAGTTTTTTTTTTTTTTTCGGGACTTAAAAACTGTGACCCCGGATTTGCGCCATTCTGGAAAGGAAAATAATTTTTAACCATTTTCAAAAAAATTTTTTTTTTTTTTTTTTTTTTTTCGGGACTTAAAAACTGTGACCCCGGACATGCCGAATTTGCGCCATTCTGGAAAGGACCCCGAAAATAATTTTTAACCATTTTCAAAAAATTTTTTTTTTTTTTTTTTTTCGGGACTTAAAAACTGTGACCCCGGACATGCCGAATTTGCGCCATTCTGGAAAGGACCCCGAAAATAATTTTTAACCATTTTCAAAAAAGTTTTTTTTTTTTTTTTTTCGGGACTTAAAAACTGTGACCCGGACATGCCAATTTGCGCCATTCTGGAAAGGACCCGAAAATAATTTTTAACCATTTTCAAAAAAAGTTTTTTTTTTTTTTTTTTTCGGGACTTAAAAACTGTGACCCCGGACATGCCGAATTTGCGCCATTCTGGAAAGGACCCCGAAAATAATTTTTAACCATTTTCAAAAAAGTTTTTTTTTTTTTTTTTTCGGGACTTAAAAACTGTGACCCCGGACATGCCAATTTGCGCCATTCTGGAAAGGACCCCGAAAATAATTTTTAACCATTTTCAAAGTTTTTTTTTTTTTTTTTTTTTTTTCGGGACTTAAAAACTGTGACCCCGGACATGCCAATTTGCGCCATTCTGGAAAGGACCCGAAAATAATTTTTAACCATTTTCACAAAAAAGTTTTTTTTTTTTTTTTTTTCGGGACTTAAAAACTGTGACCCCGGACATGCCAATTTGCGCATTCTGGAAAGGACCCGAAAATAATTTTTAACCATTTTCAAAAAAGTTTTTTTTTTTTTTTTTTTTTTCGGGACTTAAAAACTGTGACCCCGGACATGCCGAATTTGCGCCATTCTGGAAAGGACCCCGAAAATAATTTTTAACCATTTTCAAAAAAATTTTTTTTTTTTTTTTTTTTTTTTTTCGGGACTTAAAAACTGTGACCCCGGACATGCCATTTGCGCCATTCTGGAAAGGCGCCATTCTGGAAAGGACCAATTTGCGCCATTCCGAAAATAATTTTTAACCATTTTCAAAAGTTTTTTTTTTTTTTTTTTTTCGGGACTTAAAAACTGTGACCCCGGACATGCCGAATTTGCGCCATTCTGGAAAGGACCCCGAAAATAATTTTTAACCATTTTCAAAAAAGTTTTTTTTTTTTTTTTTTCGGGACTTAAAAACTGTGACCCCGGACATGCCGAATTTGCGCCATTCTGGAAAGGACCCCGAAAATAATTTTTAACCATTTTCAAAAAATTTTTTTTTTTTTTTTTTTCGGGACTTAAAAACTGTGACCCCGGACATGCCGAATTTGCGCCATTCTGGAAAGGACCCGAAAATAATTTTTAACCATTTTCAAAAAATTTTTTTTTTTTTTTTTTTTTTTTTTCGGGACTTAAAAACTGTGACCCCGGACATGCCGAATTTGCGCCATTCTGGAAAGGACCCCGAAAATAATTTTTAACCATTTTCAAAAAAGATTTTTTTTTTTTTTTTTCGGGACTTAAAAACTGTGACCCCGGACATGCCGAATTTGCGCCATTCTGGAAAGGACCCCGAAAATAATTTTTAACCATTTTCACAAAAAGTTTTTTTTTTTTTTTTTTTTTTTTCGGGACTTAAAAACTGTGACCCCGGACATGCCAATTTGCGCCATTCTGGAAAGGACCCCGAAAATAATTTTTAACCATTTTCAAAAAATTTTTTTTTTTTTTTTTTTTTTTTTTCGGGACTTAAAAACTGTGACCCGGACATGCCGAATTTGCGCCATTCTGGAAAGGACCCCGAAAATAATTTTTAACCATTTCAAAAAAGTTTTTTTTTTTTTTTCGGGACTTAAAAACTGTGACCCCGGACATGCCAATTTGCGCCATTCTGGAAAGGACCCCGAAAATAATTTTTAACCATTTTCAAAAAAGTTTTTTTTTTTTTTTTTCGGGACTTAAAAACTGTGACCCCGGACATGCCAATTTGCGCCATTCTGGAAAGGACCCCGAAAATAATTTTTAACCATTTTCAAAAAAGTTTTTTTTTTTTTTTTTTTTTTTTTTTCGGGACTTAAAAACTGTGACCCCGGACATGCCAATTTGCGCCATTCTGGAAAGGACCCCGAAAATAATTTTTAACCATTTTCAAAAAAAAGTTTTTTTTTTTTTTTTTTTTCGGGACTTAAAAACTGTGACCCGGACGCCATTCTGGAAAGGACCCCGAAAATAATTTTTAACCATTTTCAAAAAAGTTTTTTTTTTTTTTGCGCCATTCTGGAAAGGACCCGAAAATAATTTTTAACCATTTTCAAAAAAAGTTTTTTTTTTTTTTTCGGGACTTAAAAACTGTGACCCCGGACATGCCAATTTGCGCCATTCTGGAAAGGACCCCGAAAATAATTTTTAACCATTTTCAAAAAAGTTTTTTTTTTTTTTTTCGGGACTTAAAAACTGTGACCCCGGACATGCCAATTTGCGCCATTCTGGAAAGGACCCCGAAAATAATTTTTAACCATTTTCAAAAAAGTTTTTTTTTTTTTTTTTTTTTCGGGACTTAAAAACTGTGACCCCGGACATGCCAATTTGCGCCATTCTGGAAAGGACCCCGAAAATAATTTTTAACCATTTTCAAAAAAGTTTTTTTTTTTTTTTTTTTTTCGGGACTTAAAAACTGTGACCCCGGACATGCCGAATTTGCGCCATTCTGGAAAGGACCCCGAAAATAATTTTTAACCATTTTCACAAAAAAGTTTTTTTTTTTTTTTTTTTCGGGACTTAAAAACCGTGACCCCGGACATGCCGAATTTGCGCCATTCTGGAAAGGACCCCGAAAATAATTTTTAACCATTTTCAAAAAAGTTTTTTTTTTTTTTTTTTTTTTTTTTTTTTTTTTTTTTTTTTTTTTTTTTTTAACTACTGTGACCCCGGACATGCCAATTTGCGCCATTCTGGAAAGGACCCCGAAAATAATTTTTAACCATTTTCAAAAAAGTTTTTTTTTTTTTTTTTTTTCGGGACTTAAAAACTGTGACCCCGGACATGCCAATTTGCGCCATTCTGGAAAGGACCCCGAAAATAATTTTTAACCAACCATTTTCGGGACTTAAAAAAAAGAATTTGCGCCATTTTTTTTTTTTTTTTTCGGGACTTAAAAACTGTGACCCCGGACATGCCGAATTTGCGCCATTCTGGAAAGGACCCCGAAAATAATTTTTAACCATTTTCAAAAAGTTTTTTTTTTTTTTTTTTCGGGACTTAAAAACTGTGACCCCGGACATGCCAATTTGCGCCATTCTGGAAAGGACCCCGAAAATAATTTTTAACCATTTTCACAAAAAAGTTTTTTTTTTTTTTTTTTTTTTTCGGGACTTAAAAACTGTGACCCCGGACATGCCAATTTGCGCCATTCTGGAAAGGACCCCGAAAATAATTTTTAACCATTTTCAAAAAAGTTTTTTTTTTTTTTTTTTTTTTCGGGACTTAAAAACTGTGACCCCGGACATGCCGAATTTGCGCCATTCTGGAAAGGACGAAAATAATTTTTAACCCAAAAAAAAGATTTTTTTTTTTTTTTTTCGGGACTAAAAAAAATAATTTTTAACCATTTTTCATTTTCAAAAAAGTTTTTTTTTTTTTTTTTTTCGGGACTTAAAAACTGTGACCCCGGACATGCCAATTTGCGCCATTCTGGAAAGGACCCCGAAAATAATTTTTAACCATTTTTTCAAAAAAGTTTTTTTTTTTTTTTTTCGGGACTTAAAAACTGTGACCCCGGACATGCCGAATTTGCGCCATTCTGGAAAGGACCCCGAAAATAATTTTTAACCATTTTCAAAAAAAGTTTTTTTTTTTTTTTTTTTCGGGACTTAAAAACTGTGACCCCGGACATGCCAATTTGCGCCATTCTGGAAAGGACCCCGAAAATAATTTTTAACCATTTTTCAAAAGTTTTTTTTTTTTTTTTTTTCGGGACTTAAAAACTGTGACCCCGGAAATGCCAATTTGCGCCATTCTGGAAAGGACCCCGAAAAAAAATTTTTAACCATTTTAAAAAAAAATTTTTTTTTTTTTTTTTTTTTCGGGACTTAAAAACTGTGACCCGGACATGCCGAATTTGCGCCATTCTGGAAAGGACCCCGAAAATAATTTTTAACCATTTTCACAAAAAAAAGTTTTTTTTTTTTTTTTTTCGGGACTTAAAAACTGTGACCCCGGACATGCCAATTTGCGCCATTCTGGAAAGGACCCCGAAAATAATTTTTAACCATTTTCAAAAAAGTTTTTTTTTTTTTTTTTCGGGACTTAAAAACTGTGACCCCGGACATGCCGAATTTGCGCCATTCTGGAAAGGACCCCGAAAATAATTTTTAACCATTTTCAAAAAAAAGTTTTTTTTTTTTTTTTTTTTTTTTTTCGGGACTTAAAAACTGTGACCCCGGACATGCCAATTTGCGCCATTCTGGAAAGGACCCCGAAAATAATTTTTAACCATTTTCAAAAAGTTTTTTTTTTTTTTTTTTTTTTTTCGGGACTTAAAAACTGTGACCCCGGACATGCCAATTTGCGCCATTCTGGAAAGGACCCCGAAAATAATTTTTAACCATTTTCAAAAAAAATTTTTTTTTTTTTTTTTTTTTTTTTTCGGGACTTAAAAACTGTGACCCCGGACATGCCGAATTTGCGCCATTCTGGAAAGGACCCCGAAAATAATTTTTAACCATTTTCAAAAAAGTTTTTTTTTTTTTTTTCGGGACTTAAAAACTGTGACCCCGGACATGCCGAATTTGCGCCATTCTGGAAAGGACCCCGAAAATAATTTTTAACCATTTTCAAAAAGTTTTTTTTTTTTTTTTTTTTTTTTCGGGACTTAAAAACTGTGACCCCGGACATGCCGAATTTGCGCCATTCTGGAAAGGACCCCGAAAATAATTTTTAACCATTTTCAAAAAAGTTTTTTTTTTTTTTTTCGGGACTTAAAAACTGTGACCCCGGACATGCCGAATTTGCGCCATTCTGGAAAGGACCCCGAAAATAATTTTTAACCATTTTCAAAAAAAAGTTTTTTTTTTTTTCGGGACTTAAAAACTGTGACCCCGGACATGCCGAATTTGCGCCATTCTGGAAAGGACCCCGAAAATAATTTTTAACCATTTTCAAAAAAGTTTTTTTTTTTTTTTTTCGGGACTTAAAAACTGTGACCCCGGACATGCCAATTTGCGCCATTCTGGAAAGGACCCCGAAAATAATTTTTAACCATTTTCACAAAAAGTTTTTTTTTTTTTTTTTTTTTCGGGACTTAAAAACTGTGACCCCGGACATGCCAATTTGCGCCATTCTGGAAAGGACCCCGAAAATAATTTTTAACCATTTTCAAAAAAGTTTTTTTTTTTTTTTTTTCGGGACTTAAAAACTGTGACCCCGGACATGCCGAATTTGCGCCATTCTGGAAAGGACCCCGAAAATAATTTTTAACCATTTTCAAAAAGTTTTTTTTTTTTTTTTTTTTTTTCGGGACTTAAAAACTGTGACCCCGGACATGCCGAATTTGCGCCATTCTGGAAAGGACCCCGATAATTTTTAACCATTTTCAAAAGTGTTTTTTTTTTTTTTTTTTTTTTTTTCGGGACTTAAAAACTGTGACCCCGGACATGCCGAATTTGCGCCATTCTGGAAAGGACCCCGAAAATAATTTTTAACCATTTTCAAAAAAGTTTTTTTTTTTTTTTCGGGACTTAAAAACTGTGACCCCGGACATGCCAATTTGCGCCATTCTGGAAAGGACCCCGAAAATAATTTTTAACCATTTTCAAAAAAGTTTTTTTTTTTTTTTTTTTTTCGGGACTTAAAAACTGTGACCCCGGACATGCGAATTTGCGCCATTCTGGAAAGGACCCCGAAAATAATTTTTAACCATTTTCACAAAAAAGTTTTTTTTTTTTTTTCGGGACTTAAAAACTGTGACCCCGGACATGCCAATTTGCGCCATTCTGGAAAGGACCCCGAAAATAATTTTTAACCATTTTCAAAAAAAGTTTTTTTTTTTTTTTTTCGGGACTTAAAAACTGTGACCCCGGACATGCCAATTTGCGCCATTCTGGAAAGGACCCCGAAAATAATTTTTAACCAGTTTTTTTTTTTTTCGGGACTTAAAAACTGTGACCCCGGACATTTTTTTTTTTTTTTTCGGGACTTAAAAACTGTGACCCCGGACATGCCAATTTGCGCCATTCTGGAAAGGACCCCGAAAATAATTTTTAACCATTTTCACAAGTTTTTTTTTTTTTTTTTTTTTTTTTTTTTTTTTTTCGGGACTTAAAAACTGTGACCCCGGACATGCCGAATTTGCGCCATTCTGGAAAGGACCCCGAAAATAATTTTTAACCATTTTCAAAAAAAGTTTTTTTTTTTTTTTTCGGGACTTAAAAACTGTGACCCCGGACATGCCAATTTGCGCCATTCTGGAAAGGACCCCGAAAATAATTTTTAACCATTTTCAAAAAAGTTTTTTTTTTTTTTTTTTTTCGGGACTTAAAAACTGTGACCCCGGACATGCCGAATTTGCGCCATTCTGGAAAGGACCCCGAAAATAATTTTTAACCATTTTCAAAAAAGTGTTTTTTTTTTTAAAAACGGTGACCCCGGACATTTTTGCGCCATTCTGGAAAGGACCGAAAAAAACCATTTTCAAAAAAGTTTTTTTTTTTTTTTTTGACCCCGGACATGCCAATTTGCGCCATTCTGGAAAGGACCCCGAAAATAATTTTTAACCATTTTCAAAAAAATTTTTTTTTTTTTTTTTTTTTTCGGGACTTAAAAACTGTGACCCGGACCCAATTTGCGCCATTCTGGAAAGGACCCCGAAAATAATTTTTAACCATTTTCACAAAAAAGTTTTTTTTTTTTTTTTTCGGGACTTAAAAACTGTGACCCCGGACATGCCGAATTTGCGCCATTCTGGAAAGGACCCCGAAAATAATTTTTAACCATTTTCAATTTTTTTTTTTTTTTTTTTTTTTTTCGGGACTTAAAAACTGTGACCCCGGACATGCCGAATTTGCGCCATTCTGGAAAGGACCCCGAAAATAATTTTTAACCATTTTCATTTTTTTTTTTTTTTTTTTTTTTTTTTTTTCGGGACTTAAAAACTGTGACCCCGGACATGCCGAATTTGCGCCATTCTGGAAAGGACCCCGAAAAATAATTTTTAACCATTTTCAAAAAAAGTGTTTTTTTTTTTTTTTTTTTTTTTTCGGGACTTAAAAACTGTGACCCCGGACATGCCGAATTTGCGCCATTCTGGAAAGGACCCCGAAAATAATTTTTAACCATTTTCAAAAAAGTTTTTTTTTTTTTTTTTTTCGGGACTTAAAAACTGTGACCCCGGACATGCCAATTTGCGCCATTCTGGAAAGGACCCCGAAAATAATTTTTAACCATTTTCAAAAAGTGATTTTTTTTTTTTTTTTTTTTTTTTTTTTTTTTTTTTTTCGGGACTTAAAAACTGTGACCCCGGACATGCCGAATTTGCGCCATTCTGGAAAGGACCCCGAAAATAATTTTTAACCATTTTCAAAAGTTTTTTTTTTTTTTTTTTTTCGGGACTTAAAAACTGTGACCCCGGACATGCCAATTTGCGCCATTCTGGAAAGGACCCCGAAAATAATTTTTAACCATTTTCAAAAAAGTTTTTTTTTTTTTTTTTCGGGACTTAAAAACTGTGACCCCGGACATGCCGAATTTGCGCCATTCTGGAAAGGACCCCGAAAATAATTTTTAACCATTTTCAAAAAATTTTTTTTTTTTTTTTTTTTTTCGGGACTTAAAAACTGTGACCCCGGACATGCCGAATTTGCGCCATTTTGGAAAGGACCCCGAAAATAATTTTTAACCATTTTCAAAAAAAGTTTTTTTTTTTTTTTTTTTTTTTTTTTTTCGGGACTTAAAAACTGTGACCCCGGACATGCCGAATTTGCGCCATTCTGGAAAGGACCCCGAAAATAATTTTTAACCATTTTCAAAAAAGTTTTTTTTTTTTTTTTTTCGGGACTTAAAAACTGTGACCCCGGACATGCCGAATTTGCGCCATTCTGGAAAGGACCCCGAAAATAATTTTTAACCATTTTCATTTTCAAAAAAGTTTTTTTTTTTTTTTTTTCGGGACTTAAAAACTGTGACCCCGGACATGCCAATTTGCGCCATTCTGGAAAGGACCCCGAAAATAATTTTTAACCATTTTCAAAAAAGTTTTTTTTTTTTTTTTCGGGACTTAAAAACTGTGTGACCCCGGACATGCCGAATTTGCGCCATTCTGGAAAGGACCCCGAAAATAATTTTTAACCATTTTCAAAAATAATTTTTTTTTTTTTTTTTTTTCGGGACTTAAAAACTGTGACCCCGGACATGCCGAATTTGCGCCATTCTGGAAAGGACCCCGAAAATAATTTTTAACCATTTTCAAAAAAGTTTTTTTTTTTTTTTTTTCGGGACTTAAAAACTGTGACCCCGGACATGCCGAATTTGCGCCATTCTGGAAAGGACCCCGAAAATAATTTTTAACCATTTTCAAAAAAATAATTTTTTTTTTTTTTTTTTTTTTCGGGACTTAAAAACTGTGACCCCGGACATGCCAATTTGCGCCATTCTGGAAAGGACCCCGAAAATAATTTTTAACCATTTTCAAAAAAGTTTTTTTTTTTTTTTTTTTTTCGGGACTTAAAAACTGTGACCCCGGACATGCCGAATTTGCGCCATTCTGGAAAGGACCCCGAAAATAATTTTTAACCATTTTCAAAAAAGTTTTTTTTTTTTTTTTTTTTTTTTTTTTTCGGGACTTAAAAACTGTGACCCCGGACATGCCGAATTTGCGCCATTCTGGAAAGGACCCCGAAAATAATTTTTAACCATTTTCAAAAAAGTTTTTTTTTTTTTTTTCGGGACTTAAAAACTGTGACCCCGGACATGCCGAATTTGCGCCATTCTGGAAAGGACCCCGAAAATAAAATAATTTTTAACCATTTTCAAAAAAAATAATTTTTTTTTTTTTTTCGGGACTTAAAAACTGTGACCCCGGACATGCCGAATTTGCGCCATTCTGGAAAGGACCCCGAAAATAATTTTTAACCATTTTCAAAAAAGTTTTTTTTTTTTTTTTTTTTTTTCGGGACTTAAAAACTGTGACCCCGGACATGCCGAATTTGCGCCATTCTGGAAAGGACCCCGAAAATAATTTTTAACCATTTTCACAAAGTTTTTTTTTTTTTTTTTTTTCGGGACTTAAAAACTGTGACCCCGGACATGCCGAATTTGCGCCATTCTGGAAAGGACCCCGAAAATAATTTTTAACCATTTTCAAAAAAGTGTTTTTTTTTTTTTTTTTTTTTCGGGACTTAAAAACTGTGACCCCGGACATGCCAATTTGCGCCATTCTGGAAAGGACCCCGAAAATAATTTTTAACCATTTTCGCAAAAAAGTGATTTTTTTTTTTTTTTTTTCGGGACTTAAAAACTGTGACCCCGGACATGCCGAATTTGCGCCATTCTGGAAAGGACCCCGAAAATAATTTTTAACCATTTTCAAAAAAAGTTTTTTTTTTTTTTTTTTTTTTTCGGGACTTAAAAACTGTGACCCCGGACATGCCAATTTGCGCCATTCTGGAAAGGACCCCGAAAATAATTTTTAACCATTTTCAAAAAATTTTTTTTTTTTTTTTTTCGGGACTTAAAAACTGTGACCCCGGACATGCCGAATTTGCGCCATTCTGGAAAGGACCCCGAAAATAATTTTTAACCATTTTCACTGGAAAAATTTTTTTTTTTTTTTTTTTCGGGACTTAAACTGTGACCCCGGACATGCCGAATTTGCGCCATTCTGGAAAGGACCCCGAAAATAATTTTTAACCATTTTTCAAAAAAGTTTTTTTTTTTTTTTTTTTCGGGACTTAAAAACTGTGACCCCGGACATGCCAATTTGCGCCATTCTGGAAAGGACCCCGAAAATAATTTTTAACCATTTTCAAAAAAGTTTTTTTTTTTTTTTTTTTTCGGGACTTAAAAACTGTGACCCCGGACATGCCGAATTTGCGCCATTCTGGAAAGGACCCCGAAAATAAAAATAATTTTTAACCATTTTCATTCAAAAAAGTTTTTTTTTTTTTTTTTCGGGACTTAAAAACTGTGACCCCGGACATGCCGAATTTGCGCCATTCTGGAAAGGACCCCGAAAATAATTTTTAACCATTTTCAAAGTGTTTTTTTTTTTTTTTTTTTTCGGGACTTAAAAACTGTGACCCCGGACATGCCGAATTTGCGCCATTCTGGAAAGGACCCGAAAATAATTTTTAACCATTTTCAAAATTTTTTTTTTTTTTCGGGACTTAAAAACTGTGACCCCGGACATGCCGAATTTGCGCCATTCTGGAAAGGACCCCGAAAATAATTTTTAACCATTTTCAAAAAAGTTTTTTTTTTTTTTTTTTTTTTTTTTTTTTTCGGGACTTAAAAACTGTGACCCCGGACATGCCGAATTTGCGCCATTCTGGAAAGGAAATAATTTTTAACCATTTTCAAAAAAAATAATTTTTGCGCCATTCTGGAAAGGACCATTTTAACCATTTTCAAAAAAGTTTTTTTTTTTTTTTTTCGGGACTTAAAAACTGTGACCCGGACATGCCAATTTGCGCCATTCTGGAAAGGACCCCGAAAATAATTTTTAACCATTTTCACAAAAAAGTGTTTTTTTTTTTTTTTTTCGGGACTTAAAAACTGTGACCCCGGACATGCCGAATTTGCGCCATTCTGGAAAGGACCCCGAAAATAATTTTTAACCATTTTCAAAAGTTTTTTTTTTTTTTTTTTTTTTCGGGACTTAAAAACTGTGACCCCGGACATGCCGAATTTGCGCCATTCTGGAAAGGACCCCGAAAATAATTTTTAACCATTTTCAAAAAAGTTTTTTTTTTTTTTTTTTTTTTTTTTTCGGGACTTAAAAACTGTGACCCCGGACATGCCGAATTTGCGCCATTCTGGAAAGGACCCCGAAAATAATTTTTAACCATTTTCAAAAAAGTTTTTTTTTTTTTTTTTTTTCGGGACTTAAAAACTGTGACGGTGATTTGCGCCCCGGACATGCCGACTTAAAAATTTGCGCCATTCTGGAAAGGACCCCGAAAATAATTTTTAACCATTTTCAAAAAAAGTTTTTTTTTTTTTTTTTTCGGGACTTAAAAACTGTGACCCCGGACATGCCGAATTTGCGCCATTCTGGAAAGGACCCCGAAAATAATTTTTAACCATTTTCAAAAGTTTTTTTTTTTTTTTTTTTTCGGGACTTAAAAACTGTGACCCCGGACATGCCAATTTGCGCCATTCTGGAAAGGACCCCGAAAATAATTTTTAACCATTTTCAAAAAAGTTTTTTTTTTTTTTTTTTCGGGACTTAAAAACTGTGACCCCGGACACATGCTTTGCGCCATTCTGGAAAGGACCCCGAAAATAATTTTTAACCATTTTCAAAAAAAGTTTTTTTTTTTTTTTTCGGGACTTAAAAACTGTGACCCCGGACATGCCAATTTGCGCCATTCTGGAAAGGACCCCGAAAATAATTTTTAACCATTTTCAAAAAAAGTTTTTTTTTTTTTTTTTTTCGGGACTTAAAAACTGTGACCCCGGACATGCCGAATTTGCGCCATTCTGGAAAGGACCCCGAAAATAATTTTTAACCATTTTCAAAAAAGTTTTTTTTTTTTTTTTTTTTTTCGGGACTTAAAAACTGTGACCCCGGACATGCCGAATTTGCGCCATTCTGGAAAGGACCCCGAAAATAATTTTTAACCATTTTCAAAAAGTTTTTTTTTTTTTTTTTTTTTTTTCGGGACTTAAAAAACTGTGACCCCGGACATTTTTTTTTTTTTTCGGGACTTAAAAACTGTGACCCCGGACATGCCAATTTGCGCCATTCTGGAAAGGACCCCGAAAATAATTTTTAACCATTTTCAAAAATTTTTTTTTTTTTTTTTTTTCACGACTTTAAAAACTGTGACCCCGGACATGCCGAATTTGCGCCATTCTGGAAAGGACCCCGAAAATAATTTTTAACCATTTTCAAAAAAAATTTTTTTTTTTTTTTTTTTTTTCGGGACTGGAAAAAACTGTGACCCCGGACATGCCGGACATTTGCGCCATTCTGGAAAGGACCCCGAAAATAATTTTTAACCATTTTCAAAAAGTTTTTTTTTTTTTTTTTCGGGACTTAAAAACTGTGACCCCGGACATGCCAATTTGCGCCATTCTGGAAAGGACCCCGAAAATAATTTTTAACCATTTTCAAAAAAGTTTTTTTTTTTTTTTTCGGGACTTAAAAACTGTGACCCCGGACATGCCAATTTGCGCCATTCTGGAAAGGACCCCGAAAATAATTTTTAACCATTTTCAAAAAAAAGTTTTTTTTTTTTTTTTTTTTTCGGGACTTAAAAACTGTGACCCCGGACATTTGCGCCATTCTGGAAAGGACCCCGAAAATAATTTTTAACCATTTTTTTTTTTTTTGGACTTAAAAACTGTGACCCCGGACATGCCGAATTTGCGCCATTCTGGAAAGGACCCCGAAAATAATTTTTAACCATTTTCAAAAAAGTTTTTTTTTTTTTTTTTCGGGACTTAAAAACTGTGACCCCGGACATGCCAATTTGCGCCATTCTGGAAAGGACCCCGAAAATAATTTTTAACCATTTTCAAAAAAAAGTTTTTTTTTTTTTTTTTTTCGGGACTTAAAAACTGTGACCCCGGACATGCCGAATTTGCGCCATTCTGGAAAGGACCCCGAAAATAATTTTTAACCATTTTCACAAAAAAGTTTTTTTTTTTTTTTTTTTTCGGGACTTAAAAACTGTGACCCCGGACATGCCAATTTGTGCCATTCCGGAAAATAATTTTAACCATTTTGCGCCATTCTGGAAAGGACCCCGAAAATAATTTTTAACCATTTTTTTTTTTTTTTTTTTTTTTCGGGACTTAAAAACTGTGACCCCGGACATTTGCGCCATTCTGGAAAGGACCCCGAAAATAATTTTTAACCATTTTCAAAAAGTTTTTTTTTTTTTTTTTTCGGGACTTAAAAACTGTGACCCCGGACATGCCAATTTGCGCCATTCTGGAAAGGACCCCGAAAATAATTTTTTTTTCAAAAAATTTTTTTTTTTCGGGACTTAAAAACTGTGACCCCGGACATTTTTTGCGCCATTCTGGAAAGGACCCCGAAAATAATTTTTAACCATTTTCAAAAAAAGTTTTTTTTTTTTTTTTTTCGGGACTTAAAAACTGTGACCCCGGCCAATTTGCGCCATTCTGGAAAGGACCCCGAAAATAATTTTTAACCATTTTTTTCAAAAAAATTTTTTTTTTTTTTTTTTTCGGGACTTAAAAACTGTGACCCCGGACATGCCGAATTTGCGCCATTCTGGAAAGGACCCCGAAAATAATTTTTAACCATTTTCAAAAAAAGTTTTTTTTTTTTTTTTTTTTCGGGACTTAAAAACTGTGACCCCGGACATGCCGAATTTGCGCCATTCTGGAAAGGACCCCGAAAATAATTTTTAACCATTTTTTTTTTTTTTTTTTTTTTCGGGACTTAAAAACTGTGACCCCGGACATGCCAATTTGCGCCATTCTGGAAAGGACCCCGAAAAAATAATTTTTAACCATTTTCAAATTTTTTTTTTTTTTTTTTTTTTTTTTTCGGGACTTAAAAACTGTGACCCCGGACATGCCAATTTGCGCCATTTTGGAAAGGACCCCGAAAATAATTTTTAACCATTTTCAAAAAAGTTTTTTTTTTTTTTTTTTTTTCGGGACTTAAAAACTGTGACCCCGGACATGCCGAATTTGCGCCATTCTGGAAAGGACCCCGAAAATAAAATAATTTTTAACCATTTTCACAAAAAAATTTTTTTTTTTTTTTTTTTTTTCGGGACTTAAAAACTGTGACCCCGGACATGCCGAATTTGCGCCATTCTGGAAAGGACCCCGAAAATAATTTTTAACCATTTTCACAAAAAAGTTTTTTTTTTTTTTTTTTCGGGACTTAAAAACTGTGACCCCGGACATGCCGAATTTGCGCCATTCTGGAAAGGACCCCGAAAATAATTTTTAACCATTTTCACAAAAAAGTTTTTTTTTTTTTTTTTTTTCGGGACTTAAAAACTGTCCCCGGACATGCCAATTTGCGCCATTCTGGAAAGGACCCCGAAAATAATTTTTAACCATTTTCAAAAAATTTTTTTTTTTTTTTTTTTTTTTCGGGACTTAAAAACTGTGACCCCGGACATGCCGAATTTGCGCCATTCTGGAAAGGACCCCGAAAATAATTTTTAACCATTTTCACTTAAAAAAAATGCCGAATTTTTTGAAAATAATTTTTAACCATTTTTTTTTTTTTTTTCGGGACTTAAAAACTGTGACCCCGGACATGCCAATTTGCGCCATTCTGGAAAGGACCCCGAAAATAATTTTTAACCATTTTTTTTTTTTTTTTTTTTTTTTTTTCGGGACTTAAAAACTGTGACCCCGGACATGCCGAATTTGCGCCATTCTGGAAAGGACCCCGAAAATAATTTTTAACCATTTTCAAAAAAGTTTTTTTTTTTTTTTTTTCGGGACTTAAAAACTGTGACCCCGGACATGCCGAATTTGCGCCATTCTGGAAAGGACCCCGAAAATAATTTTTAACCATTTTCACAAAAAAGTTTTTTTTTTTTTTTTTCGGGACTTAAAAACTGTGACCCCGGACATGCCAATTTGCGCCATTCTGGAAAGGACCCCGAAAAAAATAAGATTTTTTTTTTTTTTTTTTTTAACCATTTTGGAAAGGAAAAATTTTTTTTTTTTTTTTTTTTCGGGACTTAAAAACTGTGACCCCGGACATGCCAATTTGCGCCATTCTGGAAAGGACCCCGAAAATAATTTTTAACCATTTTCAAAAGTTTTTTTTTTTTTTTTTTTTTTCGGGACTTAAAAACTGTGACCCCGGACATGCCAATTTGCGCCATTCTGGAAAGGACCCCGAAAATAATTTTTAACCATTTTCAAAAAAGTTTTTTTTTTTTTTTTTTTTTTTTTTCGGGACTTAAAAACTGTGACCCCGGACATGCCGAATTTGCGCCATTCTGGAAAGGACCCCGAAAATAATTTTTAACCATTTTCAAAAAAGTGTTTTTTTTTTTTTTTTTTTTTTTCGGGACTTAAAAACTGTGACCCCGGACATGCCAATTTGCGCCATTCTGGAAAGGACCCCGAAAAAATTTTTAACCATTTTCAAAAAAATTTTTTTTTTTTTTTTTTTCGGGACTTAAAAACTGTGACCCCGGACATGCCGAATTTGCGCCATTCTGGAAAGGACCCCGAAAATAATTTTTAACCATTTTCACAAAAAAGTTTTTTTTTTTTTTTTTTCGGGACTTAAAAACTGTGACCCCGGACATGCCAATTTGCGCCATTCTGGAAAGGACCCCGAAAATAATTTTTAACCATTTTCTGGAAAGGAAAAAATTTTTTTTTTTTTTTTCGGGACTTAAAAACTGTGACCCCGGACATGCCCAATTTGCGCCATTCTGGAAAGGACCCCGAAAATAATTTTTAACCATTTTCAAAAGTGTTTTTTTTTTTTTTTTTTTTCGGGACTTAAAAACTGTGACCCCGGACATGCCGAATTTGCGCCATTCTGGAAAGGACCCCGAAAATAATTTTTAACCATTTTCAAAAAAGTTTTTTTTTTTTTTTTTTCGGGACTTAAAAACTGTGACCCCGGACATGACATGCCGAATTGCGCCATTCTGGAAAGGACCCCGAAAATAATTTTTAACCATTTTCAAAAAAAAAAAACTGTGACCCCGGACATTTTTTTTTTTTTTCGGGACTTAAAAACTGTGACCCCGGACATGCCGAATTTGCGCCATTCTGGAAAGGACCCCGAAAATAATTTTTAACCATTTTCACAAAAAAGTTTTTTTTTTTTTTTTTTCGGGACTTAAAAACTGTGACCCCGGACATGCCAATTTGCGCCATTCTGGAAAGGACCCCGAAAATAATTTTTAACCATTTTCAAAAAAGTTTTTTTTTTTTTTTTTTTTTTTCGGGACTTAAAAACTGTGACCCCGGACATGCCGAATTTGCGCCATTCTGGAAAGGACCCCGAAAATAATTTTTAACCATTTTCAAAAAAAAGTTTTTTTTTTTTTTTTCGGGACTTAAAAACTGTGACCCCGGACATGCCGAATTTGCGCCATTCTGGAAAGGACCCCGAAAATAATTTTTAACCATTTTCAAAATTTTTTTTTTTTTTTTTCGGGACTTAAAAACTGTGACCCCGGACATGCCGAATTTGCGCCATTCTGGAAAGGACCCCGAAAATAATTTTTAACCATTTTCAAAAAAAAAGTTTTTTTTTTTTTTTTCGGGACTTAAAAACTGTGACCCCGGACATGCCGAATTTGCGCCATTCTGGAAAGGACCCCGAAAATAATTTTTAACCATTTTCAAAGTTTTTTTTTTTTTTTTTTTTTTTTTTTTTTCGGGACTTAAAAACTGTGACCCCGGACATGCCGAATTTGCGCCATTCTGGAAAGGACCCGAAAATAATTTTTAACCATTTTCAAGTTTTTTTTTTTTTTTTTTTTTTTTTTTTTCTGGAAAGGGACATTTTAAAAACTGTGACCCCGGACATGCCAATTTGCGCCATTCTGGAAAGGACCCCGAAAATAATTTTTAACCATTTTCAAAAAAGTTTTTTTTTTTTTTTTTTTTTCGGGACTTAAAAACTGTGACCCCGGACATGCCCAATTTTTGCGCCATTTTGGAAAGGACCCCGAAAAAATTTTTTTTCAAAAAAAAGTTTTTTTTTTTTTTTTTTTCGGGACTTAAAAACTGTGACCCCGGACATGCCGAATTTGCGCCAT
The DNA here is from genome assembly GCF_023373465.1 of Oncorhynchus keta. Taxonomy (NCBI): domain Eukaryota; kingdom Metazoa; phylum Chordata; class Actinopteri; order Salmoniformes; family Salmonidae; genus Oncorhynchus; species Oncorhynchus keta. The sequence goes on from NC_068442.1 coordinate 27,090, forward strand.
TCTGGAAAGGACCCCGAAAATAATTTTTAACCATTTTCAAAAAGTTTTTTTTTTTTTTTTTTTTTTTTCGGGACTTAAAAACTGTGACCCCGGACATGCCGAATTTGCGCCATTCTGGAAAGGACCCCGAAAATAATTTTTAACCATTTTCAAAAAAGTTTTTTTTTTTTTTTTTTTCGGGACTTAAAAACTGTGACCCCGGACATGCCGAATTTGCGCCATTCTGGAAAGGACCCCGAAAATAATTTTTAACCATTTTCAAAAAAGTTTTTTTTTTTTTTTTTTCGGGACTTAAAAACTGTGACCCCGGACATGCCGAATTTGCGCCATTCTGGAAAGGACCCCGAAAATAATTTTTAACCATTTTCACAAAAAAGCCATTTTTTTTTTTTTTTTTTTCGGGACTTAAAAACTGTGACCCCGGACATGCCAATTTGCGCCATTCTGGAAAGGACCCGAAAATAAAATAATTTTTAACCATTTTCAAAAAATTTTTTTTTTTTTTTTTTTTCGGGACTTAAAAACTGTGACCCCGGACATGCCGAATTTGCGCCATTCTGGAAAGGACCCCGAAAATAATTTTTAACCATTTTCAAAAAAGTTTTTTTTTTTTTTTTTTTTCGGGACTTAAAAACTGTGACCCCGGACATGCCGAATTTGCGCCATTCTGGAAAGGACCCCGAAAATAATTTTTAACCATTTTCAAAAAAGTTTTTTTTTTTTTTTTTTTTCGGGACTTAAAAACTGTGACCCCGGACATGCCGAATTTGCGCCATTCTGGAAAGGACCCCGAAAATAATTTTTAACCATTTTCAAAAAAGTTTTTTTTTTTTTTTTTTTTCGGGACTTAAAAACTGTGACCCCGGACATGCCAATTTGCGCCATTCTGGAAAGGACCCCGAAAATAATTTTTAACCATTTTCACAAAAAAGTTTTTTTTTTTTTTTTTCGGGACTTAAAACTGTGACCCCGGACATGCCGAATTTGCGCCATTCTGGAAAGGACCCCGAAAATAATTTTTAACCATTTTCAAAAAAGTTTTTTTTTTTTTTTTTTAAAAACTGTGGGACTTAAAAACTGTGACCCCGGACATGCCGAATTTGCGCCATTCTGGAAAGGACCCCGAAAATAATTTTTAACCATTTTCAAAAAAATTTTTTTTTTTTTTTTTTTTTTTTCGGGACTTAAAAACTGTGACCCCGGACATGCCAATTTGCGCCATTCTGGAAAGGACCCCGAAAATAATTTTTAACCATTTTCAAAAAAGTTTTTTTTTTTTTTTTTTTTTCGGGACTTAAAAACTGTGACCCCGGACATGCCGAATTTGCGCCATTCTGGAAAGGACCCCGAAAATAATTTTTAACCATTTTCAAAATTTTTTTTTTTTTTTTTTTTCGGGACTTAAAAACTGTGACCCCGGACATGCCGAATTTGCGCCATTCTGGAAAGGACCCCGAAAATAATTTTTAACCATTTTCAAAAAAGTTTTTTTTTTTTTTCGGGACTTAAAAACTGTGACCCCGGACATGCCAATTTGCGCCATTCTGGAAAGGACCCCGAAAATAATTTTTAACCATTTTCAAAAAAGTTTTTTTTTTTTTTTTTTCGGGACTTAAAAACTGTGACCCCGGACATGCCGAATTTGCGCCATTCTGGAAAGGACCCCGAAAATAATTTTTAACCATTTTCAAAAAAGTTTTTTTTTTTTTTTTTTCGGGACTTAAAAACTGTGACCCCGGACATGCCAATTTGCGCCATTCTGGAAAGGACCCCGAAAATAATTTTTAACCATTTTCACAAAAAGTTTTTTTTTTTTTTTTTTTTTTTTTCGGGACTTAAAAACTGTGACCCCGGACATGCCAATTTGCGCCATTCTGGAAAGGACCCCGAAAATAATTTTTAACCATTTTTTTTTTTTTTTTTTTTTTTTTCGGGACTTAAAAACTGTGACCCCGGACATGCCAATTTGCGCCATTCTGGAAAGGACCCCGAAAATAATTTTTAACCATTTTCAAAAAAGTTTTTTTTTTTTTTTCGGGACTTAAAAACTGTGACCCCGGACATGCCAATTTGCGCCATTCTGGAAAGGACCCCGAAAATAATTTTTAACCATTTTTCAAAAAGTTTTTTTTTTTTTTTTTTTTTTTCGGGACTTAAAAACTGTGACCCCGGACATGCCAATTTGCGCCATTCTGGAAAGGACCCCGAAAATAATTTTTAACCATTTTCAAAAAAATTTTTTTTTTTTTTTTTTTTTTTTTTTTTTTTCGGGACTTAAAAACTGTGACCCCGGACATGCCGAATTTGCGCCATTCTGGAAAGGACCCCGAAAATAATTTTTAACCATTTTCAAAAAAGTTTTTTTTTTTTTTTCGGGACTTAAAAACTGTGACCCCGGACATGCCAATTTGCGCCATTCTGGAAAGGACCCCGAAAATAATTTTTAACCATTTTCAAAAAAGTTTTTTTTTTTTTTTTTTTTCGGGACTTAAAAACTGTGACCCCGGACATGCCCAATTTGCGCCATTCTGGAAAGGACCCCGAAAATAATTTTTAACCATTTTCACAAAAAGTTTTTTTTTTTTTTTTTTTCGGGACTTAAAAACTGTGACCCCGGACATGCCAATTTGCGCCATTCTGGAAAGGACCCCGAAAATAATTTTTAACCATTTTCAAAAAAGTTTTTTTTTTTTTTTTTTCGGGACTTAAAAACTGTGACCCCGGACATGCCGAATTTGCGCCATTCTGGAAAGGACCCCGAAAATAATTTTTAACCATTTTCAAAAAGTTTTTTTTTTTTTTTTTTTTCGGGACTTAAAAACTGTGACCCCGGACACATGCCGAATTTGCGCCATTCTGGAAAGGACCCGAAAATAATTTTTAACCATTTTCAAAAAATTTTTAACCATTTTTTTTTTTTTTTTTCGGGACTTAAAAACTGTGACCCCGGACATGCCGAATTTGCGCCATTCTGGAAAGGACCCCGAAAATAATTTTTAACCATTTTCAAAAAAGTTTTTTTTTTTGGACTTAAAAACTGTGACAATTTGCGCCCGGACATGCCGAAAAATTTGCGCCATTCTGGAAAGGACCCCGAAAATAATTTTTAACCATTTTCAAAAAATAATTTTTTTTTTTTTTTTTTTCGGGACTTAAAAACTGTGACCCCGGACATGCCAATTTGCGCCATTCTGGAAAGGACCCCGAAAATAATTTTTAACCATTTTCAAAAGTTTTTTTTTTTTTTTTTTTTTTTTTTTCGGGTCTTAAAAACTGTGACCCCGGACATGCCAATTTGCGCCATTCTGGAAAGGACCCGAAAATAATTTTTAACCATTTTCAAAAAAGTTTTTTTTTTTTTTTTTTTTCGGGACTTAAAAACTGTGACCCCGGACATGCCGAATTTGCGCCATTCTGGAAAGGACCCCGAAAATAATTTTTAACCATTTTCACAAAAAAGTTTTTTTTTTTTTTTTTTTTTCGGGACTTAAAAACTGTGACCCCGGACATGCCGAATTTGCGCCATTCTGGAAAGGACCCCGAAAATAATTTTTAACCATTTTCAAAAAAAAAAAAAGTTTTTTTTTTTTTTTTTTTTCGGGACTTAAAAACTGTGACCCCGGACATGCCGAATTTGCGCCATTCTGGAAAGGACCCCGAAAATAATTTTTAACCATTTTCAAAAAGTTTTTTTTTTTTTTTTTTTTCGGGACTTAAAAACTGTGACCCCGGACATGCCGAATTTGCGCCATTCTGGAAAGGACCCCGAAAATAATTTTTAACCATTTTCAAAAAAGTTTTTTTTTTTTTTTTTTTCGGGACTTAAAAACTGTGACCCCGGACATGCCGAATTTGCGCCATTCTGGAAAGGACCCCGAAAATAATTTTTAACCATTTTCAAAAAAAATTTTTTTTTTTTTTTTTTTTCGGGACTTAAAAACTGTGACCCCGGACATGCCGAATTTGCGCCATTCTGGAAAGGACCCCGAAAATAATTTTTAACCATTTTTTTTTTTTTTTTTTTTTTTTTTTTTTTTCGGGACTTAAAAACTGTGACCCCGGACATGCCGAATTTGCGCCATTCTGGAAAGGACCCCGAAAATAATTTTTAACCATTTTCACAAAAAAGTTTTTTTTTTTTTTTTTTTTTCGGGACTTAAAAACTGTGACCCCGGACATGCCGAATTTGCGCCATTCTGGAAAGGACCCCGAAAATAATTTTTAACCATTTTCACAAAAAAGTTTTTTTTTTTTTTTTTTTTTTTCGGGACTTAAAAACTGTGACCCCGGACATGCCGAATTTGCGCCATTCTGGAAAGGACCCGAAAATAATTTTTAACCATTTTCAAAAAAGTGTTTTTTTTTTTTTTTTTTTTTCGGGACTTAAAAACTGTGACCCCGGACATGCCGAATTTGCGCCATTCTGGAAAGGACCCCGAAAATAATTTTTAACCATTTTTTTTTTTTTTTTTTTTTTTTCGGGACTTAAAAACTGTGACCCCGGACATGCCGAATTTGCGCCATTCTGGAAAGGACCCCGAAAATAATTTTTAACCATTTTCAAAGTTTTTTTTTTTTTTTTTTTCGGGACTTAAAAACTGTGACCCCGGACATGCCGAATTTGCGCCATTCTGGAAAGGACCCCGAAAATAATTTTTAACCATTTTCAAAAAAAAATTTTTTTTTTTTTTTTTTTTTTCGGGACTTAAAAACTGTGACCCCGGACATGCCGAATTTGCGCCATTCTGGAAAGGACCCCGAAAATAATTTTTAACCATTTTCAAAAAAGTTTTTTTTTTTTTTTTTTTCGGGACTTAAAAACTGTGACCCCGGACATGCCGAATTTGCGCCATTCTGGAAAGGACCCCGAAAATAATTTTTAACCATTTTCAAAAAAGTTTTTTTTTTTTTTTTTTTTTTTCGGGACTTAAAAACTGTGACCCCGGACATGCCGAATTTGCGCCATTCTGGAAAGGACCCCGAAAATAATTTTTAACCATTTTCAAAAAGTTTTTTTTTTTTTTTTTTTTCGGGACTTAAAAACTGTGACCCCGGACATGCCGAATTTGCGCCATTCTGGAAAGGACCCCGAAAATAATTTTTAACCATTTTCAAAAAAAGTTTTTTTTTTTTTTTTTTTCGGGACTTAAAAACTGTGACCCCGGACATGCCGAAAATAATTTGCGCCATTCTGGAAAGGACCCCGAAAATAATTTTTAACCATTTTCACAAAAAAGTTTTTTTTTTTTTTTTTTTCGGGACTTAAAAACTGTGACCCCGGACATGCCAATTTGCGCCATTCTGGAAAGGACCCCGAAAATAATTTTTAACCATTTTCACAAAAAAGTTTTTTTTTTTTTTTTTTTTTCGGGACTTAAAAACTGTGACCCCGGACATGCCGAATTTGCGCCATTCTGGAAAGGACCCCGAAAATAATTTTTAACCATTTTTTTTTTTTTTTTTTTTTTTCGGGACTTAAAAACTGTGACCCCGGACATGCCGAATTTGCGCCATTCTGGAAAGGACCCCGAAAATAATTTTTAACCATTTTCAAAAGTTTTTTTTTTTTTTTTTTTTTTTTTCGGGACTTAAAAACTGTGACCCCGGACATGCCATGCCGCGCCATTCTGGAAAGGACCCCGAAAATAATTTTTAACCATTTTCACAAAAAAGTTTTTTTTTTTTTTTTTCGGGACTTAAAAACTGTGACCCCGGACATGCCAATTTGCGCCATTCTGGAAAGGACCCCGAAAATAATTTTTAACCATTTTCAAAAAAGTTTTTTTTTTTTTTTTTTTTTCGGGACTTAAAAACTGTGACCCCGGACATGCCGAATTTGCGCCATTCTGGAAAGGACCCCGAAAATAATTTTTAACCATTTTCACAAAAAAGTTTTTTTTTTTTTTTTCGGGACTTAAAAACTGTGACCCCGGACATGCCAATTTGCGCCATTCTGGAAAGGACCCCGAAAATAATTTTTAACCATTTTCAAGTTTTTTTTTTTTTTTTTTTCGGGACTTAAAAACTGTGACCCCGGACATGCCAATTTGCGCCATTCTGGAAAGGACCCCGAAAATAATTTTTAACCATTTTCACAAAAAAGTTTTTTTTTTTTTGACTTAAAAAACTGTGACCCCGGACATGCGAATTTGCGCCATTCTGGAAAGGACCCCGAAAATAATTTTTAACCATTTTCAAAAAAGTTTTTTTTTTTTTTTTTTTTTCGGGACTTAACTGTGACCCCGGACATGCCGAATTTGCGCCATTCTGGAAAGGACCCCGAAAATAATTTTTAACCATTTTTCAAAAAAGTTTTTTTTTTTTTTTTTTTCGGGACTTAAAAACTGTGACCCCGGACATGCCGAATTTGCGCCATTCTGGAAAGGACCCCGAAAATAATTTTTAACCATTTTTCAAAAAATAATTTTTAACCATTTTTTTTTTTTTTTCGGGACTTAAAAACTGTGACCCCGGACATGCCAATTTGCGCCATTCTGGAAAGGACCCCGAAAATAATTTTTAACCATTTTCAAAAAGTTTTTTTTTTTTTTTTTTTTTTTTTCGGGACTTAAAAACTGTGACCCCGGACATGCCGAATTTGCGCCATTCTGGAAAGGACCCCGAAAATAATTTTTAACCATTTTCAAAAAAGTTTTTTTTTTTTTTCGGGACTTAAAAACGGTGACCCCGGACATGCCGAATTTGCGCCATTCTGGAAAGGACCCCGAAAATAATTTTTAACCATTTTCAAAAAAGTTTTTTTTTTTTTTTTTTTTTTTCGGGACTTAAAAACTGTGACCCCGGACATGCCGAATTTGCGCCATTCTGGAAAGGACCCCGAAAATAATTTTTAACCATTTTCACAAAAAAGTTTTTTTTTTTTTTTTTCGGGACTTAAAAACTGTGACCCCGGACATGCCGAATTTGCGCCATTCTGGAAAGGACCCCGAAAATAATTTTTAACCATTTTCAAAATTTTTTTTTTTTTTTTTTTTTTTTTTTTCGGGACTTAAAAACTGTGACCCCGGACATGCCGAATTTGCGCCATTCTGGAAAGGACCCCGAAAATAATTTTTAACCATTTTCACAAAAAAGTTTTTTTTTTTTTTTTTCGGGACTTAAAAACTGTGACCCCGGACATGCCGAATTTGCGCCATTCTGGAAAGGACCCCGAAAATAATTTTTAACCATTTTCAAAAAATTTTTTTTTTTTTTTTTTTTTTTTTCGGGACTTAAAAACGGTGACCCGGACATGCCGAATTTGCGCCATTCTGGAAAGGACCCCGAAAATAATTTTTAACCATTTTCAAAAAGTTTTTTTTTTTTTTTTTCGGGACTTAAAAACTGTGACCCCGGACATGCCGAATTTGCGCCATTCTGGAAAGGACCCCGAAAATAATTTTTAACCATTTTCAAAAAGTTTTTTTTTTTTTTTTTTTTTTTTTCGGGACTTAAAAACTGTGACCCCGGACATGCCGAATTTGCGCCATTCTGGAAAGGACCCCGAAAATAATTTTTAACCATTTTCAAAAAAGTTTTTTTTTTTTTTTTTCGGGACTTAAAAACTGTGACCCCGGACATGCCGAATTTGCGCCATTCTGGAAAGGACCCCGAAAATAATTTTTAACCATTTTCACAAAAAAGTTTTTTTTTTTTTTTTTTTTCGGGACTTAAAAACTGTGACCCCGGACATGCCGAATTTGCGCCATTCTGGAAAGGACCCCGAAAATAATTTTTAACCATTTTCAAAATTTTTTTTTTTTTTTTTTTTTTTTTTTCGGGACTTAAAAACTGTGACCCCGGACATGCCAATTTGCGCCATTCTGGAAAGGACCCCGAAAATAATTTTTAACCATTTTCAAAAGTTTTTTTTTTTTTTTTTTTTTTCGGGACTTAAAAACTGTGACCCCGGACATGCCAATTTGCGCCATTCTGGAAAGGACCCCGAAAATAATTTTTAACCATTTTCAAAAAAGTTTTTTTTTTTTTTTTTTTCGGGACTTAAAAACTGTGACCCCGGACATGCCGAATTTGCGCCATTCTGGAAAGGACCCGAAAATAATTTTTAACCATTTTCACAAAAAAGTTTTTTTTTTTTTTTTTTTTTTTTCGGGACTTAAAAACTGTGACCCCGGACATGCCAATTTGCGCCATTCTGGAAAGGACCCCGAAAATAATTTTTAACCATTTTCAAAAAAAGTTTTTTTTTTTTTTTTTTCGGGACTTAAAAACTGTGACCCCGGACATGCCGAATTTGCGCCATTCTGGAAAGGACCCCGAAAATAATTTTTAACCATTTTCAAAAAAAGTTTTTTTTTTTTTTTTTTTTTTTTTTCGGGACTTAAAAACTGTGACCCCGGACATGCCGAATTTGCGCCATTCTGGAAAGGACCCCGAAAATAATTTTTAACCATTTTCACAAAAAAGTTTTTTTTTTTTTTTTTTTTCGGGACTTAAAAACTGTGACCCCGGACATGCCGAATTTGCGCCATTCTGGAAAGGACCCCGAAAATAATTTTTAACCATTTTCACAAAAAAGTTTTTTTTTTTTTTTTTTTTTCGGGACTTAAAAACTGTGACCCCGGACATGCCGAATTTGCGCCATTCTGGAAAGGACCCCGAAAATAATTTTTAACCATTTTCACAAAAAAGTTTTTTTTTTTTTTTTTTTCGGGACTTAAAAACTGTGACCCCGGACATGCCGAATTTGCGCCATTCTGGAAAGGACCCCGAAAATAATTTTTAACCATTTCAAAAAAGTTTTTTTTTTTTTTTTTTTTTTTTCGGGACTTAAAAACTGTGACCCCGGACATGCCAATTTGCGCCATTCTGGAAAGGACCCCGAAAATAATTTTTAACCATTTTCACAAAAAAGTTTTTTTTTTTTTTTTTTCGGGACTTAAAAACTGTGACCCCGGACATGCCGGACATTTGCGCCATTCTGGAAAGGACCCCGAAAATAATTTTTAACCATTTTCAAAAAAGTTTTTTTTTTTTTTTTTTTTTCGGGACTTAAAAACTGTGACCCCGGACATGCCAATTTGCGCCATTCTGGAAAGGACCCCGAAAATAATTTTTAACCATTTTCACAAAAAAGTTTTTTTTTTTTTTTTTTTCGGGACTTAAAAACTGTGACCCCGGACATGCCAATTTGCGCCATTCTGGAAAGGACCCCGAAAATAATTTTTAACCATTTTCAAAAAAAGTTTTTTTTTTTTTTTTTTTTTTCGGGACTTAAAAACTGTGACCCGGACATGCCGAATTTGCGCCATTCTGGAAAGGACCCCGAAAATAATTTTTAACCATTTTCAAAAAAGTTTTTTTTTTTTTTTTTTCGGGACTTAAAAACTGTGACCCCGGACATGCCGAATTTGCGCCATTCTGGAAAGGACCCCGAAAATAATTTTTAACCATTTTCAAAAATTTTTTTTTTTTTTTTTTTCGGGACTTAAAAACTGTGACCCCGGACATGCCGAATTTGCGCCATTCTGGAAAGGACCCCGAAAATAATTTTTAACCATTTTCAAAAAAGTTTTTTTTTTTTTTTTTTTTTCGGGACTTAAAAACTGTGACCCCGGACATGCCGAATTTGCGCCATTCTGGAAAGGACCCCGAAAATAATTTTTAACCATTTTCAAAAAATTTTTTTTTTTTTTTTTTTTTTCGGGACTTAAAAACTGTGACCCCGGACATGCCAATTTGCGCCATTCTGGAAAGGACCCCGAAAATAATTTTTAACCATTTTCAAAGTTTTTTTTTTTTTTTTTTTCGGGACTTAAAAACTGTGACCCCGGACATGCCAATTTGCGCCATTCTGGAAAGGACCCCGAAAATAATTTTTAACCATTTTCAAAAAAGTTTTTTTTTTTTTTTTCGGGACTTAAAAACTGTGACCCCGGACATGCCGAATTTGCGCCATTCTGGAAAGGACCCCGAAAATAATTTTTAACCATTTTCAAAAAAGTTTTTTTTTTTTTTTTTTTCGGGATTTAAAAACTGTGACCCCGGACATGCCGAATTTGCGCCATTCTGGAAAGGACCCCGAAAATAATTTTTAACCATTTTCACAAAAAAGTTTTTTTTTTTTTTTTTCGGGACTTAAAAACTGTGACCCCGGACATGCCGAATTTGCGCCATTCTGGAAAGGACCCCGAAAATAATTTTTAACCATTTTCAAAAAAAAGTTTTTTTTTTTTTTTTTTTTTTTTTTCGGGACTTAAAAACTGTGACCCCGGACATGCCAATTTGCGCCATTCTGGAAAGGACCCCGAAAATAATTTTTAACCATTTTCAAAAAAGTTTTTTTTTTTTTTTTTCGGGACTTAAAAACTGTGACCCCGGACATGCCGAATTTGCGCCATTCTGGAAAGGACCCCGAAAATAATTTTTAACCATTTTCAAAAAAAAGTTTTTTTTTTTTTTTTTTTTTTCGGGACTTAAAAACTGTGACCCCGGACATGCCGAATTTGCGCCATTCTGGAAAGGACCCCGAAAATAATTTTTAACCATTTTCAAAAAAAAGTTTTTTTTTTTTTTTTTTTTTTCGGGACTTAAAAACTGTGACCCCGGACATGCCGAATTTGCGCCATTCTGGAAAGGACCCCGAAAATAATTTTTAACCATTTTCAAAAAATTTTTTTTTTTTTTTTCGGGACTTAAAAACTGTGACCCCGGACATGCCGAATTTGCGCCATTCTGGAAAGGACCCCGAAAATAATTTTTAACCATTTTCACAAAAAAGTTTTTTTTTTTTTTTCGGGACTTAAAAACTGTGACCCCGGACATGCCGAATTTGCGCCATTCTGGAAAGGACCCCGAAAATAATTTTTAACCATTTTCACAAAAAAGTGATTTTTTTTTTTTTTTTTTTCGGGACTTAAAAACTGTGACCCCGGACATGCCGAATTTGCGCCATTCTGGAAAGGACCCCGAAAATAATTTTTAACCATTTTCACAAAAAAGTTTTTTTTTTTTTTTTTTCGGGACTTAAAAACTGTGACCCCGGACATGCCGAATTTGCGCCATTCTGGAAAGGACCCCGAAAATAATTTTTAACCATTTTCAAAAAAAAAGTTTTTTTTTTTTTTTTTCGGGACTTAAAAACTGTGACCCCGGACATGCCGAATTTGCGCCATTCTGGAAAGGACCCCGAAAATAATTTTTAACCATTTTCACAAAAAAGTTTTTTTTTTTTTTTTTTTTTCGGGACTTAAAAACTGTGACCCCGGACATGCCGAATTTGCGCCATTCTGGAAAGGACCCCGAAAATAATTTTTAACCATTTTCAAAAAAAAAAGTTTTTTTTTTTTTTTTTTTTTTTCGGGACTTAAAAACTGTGACCCCGGACATGCCGAATTTGCGCCATTCTGGAAAGGACCCCGAAAATAATTTTTAACCATTTTCAAAAAAGTTTTTTTTTTTTTTTTTTTTTTTCGGGACTTAAAAACTGTGACCCCGGACATGCCGAATTTGCGCCATTCTGGAAAGGACCCCGAAAATAATTTTTAACCATTTTCACAAAAAAGTTTTTTTTTTTTTTTCGGGACTTAAAAACTGTGACCCCGGACATGCCAATTTGCGCCATTCTGGAAAGGACCCCGAAAATAATTTTTAACCATTTTCAAAAAAAGTGATTTTTTTTTTTTTTTTTTTTTCGGGACTTAAAAACTGTGACCCCGGACATGCCGAATTTGCGCCATTCTGGAAAGGACCCCGAAAATAATTTTTAACCATTTTCAAAAAAGTTTTTTTTTTTTTTTTCGGGACTTAAAAACTGTGACCCCGGACATGCCGAATTTGCGCCATTCTGGAAAGGACCCCGAAAATAATTTTTAACCATTTTCAAAAAAGTTTTTTTTTTTTTTTTTTTTTTTTCGGGACTTAAAAACTGTGACCCCGGACATGCCGAATTTGCGCCATTCTGGAAAGGACCCCGAAAATAATTTTTAACCATTTTCAAAAAAGTTTTTTTTTTTTTTCGGGACTTAAAAACTGTGACCCCGGACATGCCGAATTTGCGCCATTCTGGAAAGGACCCCGAAAATAATTTTTAACCATTTTCAAAAAATTTTTTTTTTTTTTTTTTTTTCGGGACTTAAAAACTGTGACCCCGGACATGCCGAATTTGCGCCATTCTGGAAAGGACCCCGAAAATAATTTTTAACCATTTTCAAAAAAAAGTTTTTTTTTTTTTTTTTTTCGGGACTTAAAAACTGTGACCCCGGACATGCCGAATTTGCGCCATTCTGGAAAGGACCCCGAAAATAATTTTTAACCATTTTCACAAAAAAGTTTTTTTTTTTTTTTTTTTTTCGGCTTAAAAACTGTGACCCCGGACATGCCGAATTTGCGCCATTCTGGAAAGGACCCCGAAAATAATTTTTAACCATTTTCAAAAAAGTTTTTTTTTTTTTTTTTTTTTTTTTCGGGACTTAAAAACTGTGACCCCGGACATGCCGAATTTGCGCCATTCTGGAAAGGACCCCGAAAATAATTTTTAACCATTTTCAAAAAAAAATTTTTTTTTTTTTTTTTTTTTTCGGGACTTAAAAACTGTGACCCCGGACATGCCGAATTTGCGCCATTCTGGAAAGGACCCCGAAAATAATTTTTAACCATTTTCAAAAAATTTTTGATTTTTTTTTTTTTTTTTTCGGGACTTAAAAACTGTGACCCCGGACATGCCGAATTTGCGCCATTCTGGAAAGGACCCCGAAAATAATTTTTAACCATTTTCACAAAAAAGTTTTTTTTTTTTTTTTTCGGGACTTAAAAACTGTGACCCCGGACATGCCAATTTGCGCCATTCTGGAAAGGACCCCGAAAATAATTTTTAACCATTTCAAAAAAAAAAGTTTTTTTTTTTTTTTTCGGGACTTAAAAACTGTGACCCCGGACATGCCGAATTTGCGCCATTCTGGAAAGGACCCCGAAAATAATTTTTAACCATTTTCAAAAAAGTTTTTTTTTTTTTTTTCGGGACTTAAAAACTGTGACCCCGGACATGCCGAATTTGCGCCATTCTGGAAAGGACCCCGAAAATAATTTTTAACCATTTTCACAAAAAAGTTTTTTTTTTTTTTTTTCGGGACTTAAAAACTGTGACCCCGGACATGCCGAATTTGCGCCATTCTGGAAAGGACCCCGAAAATAATTTTTAACCATTTTCAAAAAAAATTTTTTTTTTTTTTTTTTTTTTTTTTTCGGGACTTAAAAACTGTGACCCCGGACATGCCGAATTTGCGCCATTCTGGAAAGGACCCCGAAAATAATTTTTAACCATTTTCAAAAAAAAGTTTTTTTTTTTTTTCGGGACTTAAAAACTGTGACCCCGGACATGCCGAATTTGCGCCATTCTGGAAAGGACCCCGAAAATAATTTTTAACCATTTTCAAAAAAGTTTTTTTTTTTTTTTTTTCGGGACTTAAAAACTGTGACCCCGGACATGCCAATTTGCGCCATTCTGGAAAGGACCCCGAAAATAATTTTTAACCATTTTCAAAAAAAGTTTTTTTTTTTTTTTTTTCGGGACTTAAAAACTGTGACCCCGGACATGCCAATTTGCGCCATTCTGGAAAGGACCCCGAAAATAATTTTTAACCATTTTCAAAAAAGTTTTTTTTTTTTTTTTTTTTCGGGACTTAAAAACTGTGACCCCGGACATGCCGAATTTGCGCCATTCTGGAAAGGACCCCGAAAATAATTTTTAACCATTTTCAAAAAAATTTGCGCCATTCTTTTTTTTTTTTTTTTCGGGACTTAAAAACTGTGACCCCGGACATGCCGAATTTGCGCCATTCTGGAAAGGACCCCGAAAATAATTTTTAACCATTTTCAAAAAGTTTTTTTTTTTTTTTTTTTTTTTTCGGGACTTAAAAAACGTGACCCCGGACATGCCGAATTTGCGCCATTCTGGAAAGGACCCCGAAAATAATTTTTAACCATTTTCAAAAAGTTTTTTTTTTTTTTTTTTTTTTCGGGACTTAAAAACTGTGACCCCGGACATGCCGAATTTGCGCCATTCTGGAAAGGACCCCGAAAATAATTTTTAACCATTTTCACAAAAAAGTTTTTTTTTTTTTTTTTTTCGGGACTTAAAAACTGTGACCCCGGACATGCGAATTTGCGCCATTCTGGAAAGGACCCCGAAAATAATTTTTAACCATTTTCAAAAAAAAAAGTTTTTTTTTTTTTTAACCATTTTCAAAAAAGTTTTTTTTTTTTTTTTCGGGACTTAAAAACTGTGACCCCGGACATGCCGAATTTGCGCCATTCTGGAAAGGACCCCGAAAATAATTTTTAACCATTTTCAAAAAAAAGTTTTTTTTTTTTTTTTTTCGGGACTTAAAAACTGTGACCCCGGACATGCCGAATTTGCGCCATTCTGGAAAGGACCCCGAAAATAATTTTTAACCATTTTCACAAAAAAGTTTTTTTTTTTTTTTTCGGGACTTAAAAACTGTGACCCCGGACATGCCGAATTTGCGCCATTCTGGAAAGGACCCCGAAAATAATTTTTAACCATTTTCAAAAAAGTTTTTTTTTTTTTTCGGGACTTAAAAACTGTGACCCCGGACATGCCGAATTTGCGCCATTCTGGAAAGGACCCCGAAAATAATTTTTAACCATTTTCACAAAAAAGTTTTTTTTTTTTTTTTTTTCGGGACTTAAAAACTGTGACCCCGGACATGCCGAATTTGCGCCATTCTGGAAAGGACCCCGAAAATAATTTTTAACCATTTTCACAAAAAAGTTTTTTTTTTTTTTTTCGGGACTTAAAAACTGTGACCCCGGACATGCCGAATTTGCGCCATTCTGGAAAGGACCCCGAAAATAATTTTTAACCATTTTCAAAAAAAAGTTTTTTTTTTTTTTTTTTTTTTTCGGGACTTAAAAACTGTGACCCCGGACATGCCGAATTTGCGCCATTCTGGAAAGGACCCCGAAAATAATTTTTAACCATTTTCAAAAAAAAGTTTTTTTTTTTTTTTTTTTTCGGGACTTAAAAACTGTGACCCCGGACATGCCGAATTTGCGCCATTCTGGAAAGGACCCCGAAAATAATTTTTAACCATTTTCAAAAAAGTTTTTTTTTTTTTTTTTTTCGGGACTTAAAAACTGTGACCCCGGACATGCCGAATTTGCGCCATTCTGGAAAGGACCCCGAAAATAATTTTTAACCATTTTCAAAAAAGTAATTTTTTTTTTTTTTTTTTTCGGGACTTAAAAACTGTGACCCCGGACATGCCGAATTTGCGCCATTCTGGAAAGGACCCCGAAAATAATTTTTAACCATTTTCACAAAAAAGTTTTTTTTTTTTTTTTTCGGGACTTAAAAACTGTGACCCCGGACATGCCGAATTTGCGCCATTCTGGAAAGGACCCCGAAAATAATTTTTAACCATTTTCAAAAAAGTTTTTTTTTTTTTTTCGGGACTAAAAAACTGTGACCCCGGACATGCCGAATTTGCGCCATTCTGGAAAGGACCCCGAAAATAATTTTTAACCATTTTCAAAAAAGTTTTTTTTTTTTTTTTTTCGGGACTTAAAAACTGTGACCCCGGACATGCCAATTTGCGCCATTCTGGAAAGGACCCCGAAAATAATTTTTAACCATTTTCACAAAAAAGTTTTTTTTTTTTTTTTTTTTTCGGGACTTAAAAACTGTGACCCCGGACATGCCGAATTTGCGCCATTCTGGAAAGGACCCCGAAAATAATTTTTAACCATTTTCAAAAAGTTTTTTTTTTTTTTTTTTTTTCGGGACTTAAAAACTGTGACCCCGGACATGCCGAATTTGCGCCATTCTGGAAAGGACCCCGAAAATAATTTTTAACCATTTTCAAAAAAGTTTTTTTTTTTTTTTTTTTTTTTTTTTTCGGGACTTAAAAACTGTGACCCCGGACATGCCGAATTTGCGCCATTCTGGAAAGGACCCCGAAAATAATTTTTAACCATTTTCACAAAAAAGTTTTTTTTTTTTTTTTTCGGGACTTAAAAACTGTGACCCCGGACATGCCGAATTTGCGCCATTCTGGAAAGGACCCGAAAATAATTTTTAACCATTTTCAAAAGTTTTTTTTTTTTTTTTTTTTTTCGGGACTTAAAAACTGTGACCCCGGACATGCCGAATTTGCGCCATTCTGGAAAGGACCCCGAAAATAATTTTTAACCATTTTCAAAAAATTTTTTTTTTTTTTTTTTTTTTTTTCGGGACTTAAAAACTGTGACCCCGGACATGCCAATTTGCGCCATTCTGGAAAGGACCCCGAAAATAATTTTTAACCATTTTCACAAAAAAGTTTTTTTTTTTTTTTTTTTTTTTTTTTAAAAACTGTGACCCCGGACATGCCGAATTTGCGCCATTCTGGAAAGGACCCCGAAAATAATTTTTAACCATTTTCACAAAAAAGTTTTTTTTTTTTTTTTTCGGGACTTAAAAACTGTGACCCCGGACATGCCGAATTTGCGCCATTCTGGAAAGGACCCCGAAAATAATTTTTAACCATTTTCAAAAAAGTGTTTTTTTTTTTTTTTTTTTTCGGGACTTAAAAACTGTGACCCCGGACATGCCAATTTGCGCCATTCTGGAAAGGACCCCGAAAATAATTTTTAACCATTTTCAAAATTTTTTTTTTTTTTTTTTTTTTTCGGGACTTAAAAACTGTGACCCCGGACATGCCGAATTTGCGCCATTCTGGAAAGGACCCCGAAAATAATTTTTAACCATTTTCAAAAAAGTTTTTTTTTTTTTCGGGACTTAAAAACTGTGACCCCGGACATGCCGAATTTGCGCCATTCTGGAAAGGACCCCGAAAATAATTTTTAACCATTTTCACAAAAAAGTGATTTTTTTTTTTTTTTTCGGGACTTAAAAACTGTGACCCCGGACATGCCGAATTTGCGCCATTCTGGAAAGGACCCCGAAAATAATTTTTAACCATTTTCAAAAAAAGTTTTTTTTTTTTTTTTTTTTTTTTTTTTCGGGACTTAAAAACTGTGACCCCGGACATGCCGAATTTGCGCCATTCTGGAAAGGACCCCGAAAATAATTTTTAACCATTTTCACAAAAAAGTTTTTTTTTTTTTTTTTTTCGGGACTTAAAAACTGTGACCCCGGACATGCCGAATTTGCGCCATTCTGGAAAGGACCCCGAAAATAATTTTTAACCATTTCAAAAAAAAAAAGTTTTTTTTTTTTTCGGGACTTAAAAACTGTGACCCCGGACATGCCGAATTTGCGCCATTCTGGAAAGGACCCCGAAAATAATTTTTAACCATTTTCAAAAAAGTTTTTTTTTTTTTTTTTTTTCGGGACTTAAAAACTGTGACCCCGGACATGCCGAATTTGCGCCATTCTGGAAAGGACCCCGAAAATAATTTTTAACCATTTTCAAAAAAGTTTTTTTTTTTTTTCGGGACTTAAAAACTGTGACCCCGGACATGCCGAATTTGCGCCATTCTGGAAAGGACCCCGAAAATAATTTTTAACCATTTTCAAAAAAGTTTTTTTTTTTTTTTTTCGGGACTTAAAAACTGTGACCCCGGACATGCCGAATTTGCGCCATTCTGGAAAGGACCCCGAAAATAATTTTTAACCATTTTCACAAAAAAGTTAATTTTTTTTTTTTTTTTTCGGGACTTAAAAACTGTGACCCCGGACATGCCGAATTTGCGCCATTCTGGAAAGGACCCCGAAAATAATTTTTAACCATTTTCAAAAAAGTTTTTTTTTTTTTTTTTTCGGGACTTAAAAACTGTGACCCCGGACATGCCGAATTTGCGCCATTCTGGAAAGGACCCCGAAAATAATTTTTAACCATTTTCACAAAAAAAATTTTTTTTTTTTTTTTTTTCGGGACTTAAAAACTGTGACCCCGGACATGCCGAATTTGCGCCATTCTGGAAAGGACCCCGAAAATAATTTTTAACCATTTTCAAAAGTGTTTTTTTTTTTTTTTTTTTTTTTCGGGACTTAAAAACTGTGACCCCGGACATGCCGAATTTGCGCCATTCTGGAAAGGACCCCGAAAATAATTTTTAACCATTTTCACAAAAAAGTTTTTTTTTTTTTCGGGACTTAAAAACTGTGACCCCGGACATGCCAATTTGCGCCATTCTGGAAAGGACCCCGAAAATAATTTTTAACCATTTTCACAAAAAAGTTTTTTTTTTTTTTTTTTTTCGGGACTTAAAAACTGTGACCCCGGACATGCCGAATTTGCGCCATTCTGGAAAGGACCCCGAAAATAATTTTTAACCATTTTCACAAAAAAGTTTTTTTTTTTTTTTTTCGGGACTTAAAAACTGTGACCCCGGACATGCCAATTTGCGCCATTCTGGAAAGGACCCCGAAAATAATTTTTAACCATTTTCAAAAGTTTTTTTTTTTTTTTTTTTTCGGGACTTAAAAACTGTGACCCCGGACATGCCGAATTTGCGCCATTCTGGAAAGGACCCCGAAAATAATTTTTAACCATTTTCGCAAAAAAGTGATTTTTTTTTTTTTTTTTTTTCGGGACTTAAAAACTGTGACCCCGGACATGCCGAATTTGCGCCATTCTGGAAAGGACCCCGAAAATAATTTTTAACCATTTTTACAAAAAAGTTTTTTTTTTTTTTTTTTCGGGACTTAAAAACTGTGACCCCGGACATGCCGAATTTGCGCCATTCTGGAAAGGACCCCGAAAATAATTTTTAACCATTTTCAAAAAAAGTTTTTTTTTTTTTTTTTTTTTTTCGGGACTTAAAAACTGTGACCCCGGACATGCCGAATTTGCGCCATTCTGGAAAGGACCCCGAAAATAATTTTTAACCATTTTCAAAAAAAAGTTTTTTTTTTTTTTTTTTTTTTCGGGACTTAAAAACTGTGACCCCGGACATGCCGAATTTGCGCCATTCTGGAAAGGACCCCGAAAATAATTTTTAACCATTTTCACAAAAAAGTTTTTTTTTTTTTTTTTCGGGACTTAAAAACTGTGACCCCGGACATGCCGAATTTGCGCCATTCTGGAAAGGACCCCGAAAATAATTTTTAACCATTTTCACAAAAAAGTTTTTTTTTTTTTTTTTCGGGACTTAAAAACTGTGACCCCGGACATGCCGAATTTGCGCCATTCTGGAAAGGACCCCGAAAATAATTTTTAACCATTTTCAAAAAAGTTTTTTTTTTTTTTTTTCGGGACTTAAAAACTGTGACCCCGGACATGCCAATTTGCGCCATTCTGGAAAGGACCCCAAAAATAATTTTTAACCATTTTCAAAAAAGTTTTTTTTTTTTTTTTTCGGGACTTAAAAACTGTGACCCCGGACATGCCGAATTTGCGCCATTCTGGAAAGGACCCCGAAAATAATTTTTAACCATTTTCACAAAAAAGTTTTTTTTTTTTTTCGGGACTTAAAAACTGTGACCCCGGACATGCCAATTTGCGCCATTCTGGAAAGGACCCCGAAAATAATTTTTAACCATTTTCAAAAAAGTTTTTTTTTTTTTTTTTCGGGACTTAAAAACTGTGACCCCGGACATGCTTGCCAATTTGCGCCATTCTGGAAAGGACCCCGAAAATAATTTTTAACCATTTTCAAAAAGTTTTTTTTTTTTTTTTTTTTTCGGGACTTAAAAACTGTGACCCCGGACATGCCGAATTTGCGCCATTCTGGAAAGGACCCCGAAAATAATTTTTAACCATTTTCAAAAAAGTTTTTTTTTTTTTTTTTTCGGGACTTAAAAACTGTGACCCCGGACATGCCGAATTTGCGCCATTCTGGAAAGGACCCCGAAAATAATTTTTAACCATTTTCAAAAAATTTTTTTTTTTTTTTTTTTCGGGACTTAAAAACTGTGACCCCGGACATGCCGAATTTGCGCCATTCTGGAAAGGACCCCGAAAATAATTTTTAACCATTTTCAAAAAAGTTTTTTTTTTTTTTTCGGGACTTAAAAACTGTGACCCCGGACATGCCGAATTTGCGCCATTCTGGAAAGGACCCCGAAAATAATTTTTAACCATTTTCAAAAAAGTTTTTTTTTTTTTTTTTTTTCGGGACTTAAAAACTGTGACCCCGGACATGCCAATTTGCGCCATTCTGGAAAGGACCCCGAAAATAATTTTTAACCATTTTCACAAAAAAGTTTTTTTTTTTTTTTTTCGGGACTTAAAAACTGTGACCCCGGACATGCCAATTTGCGCCATTCTGGAAAGGACCCCGAAAATAATTTTTAACCATTTTCAAAAAAGTTTTTTTTTTTTTTTCGGGACTTAAAAACTGTGACCCCGGACATGCCGAATTTGCGCCATTCTGGAAAGGACCCCGAAAATAATTTTTAACCATTTTCACAAAAAAGTTTTTTTTTTTTTTTTTTTTTTTTCGGGACTTAAAAACTGTGACCCCGGACATGCCGAATTTGCGCCATTCTGGAAAGGACCCCGAAAATAATTTTTAACCATTTTTTTTTTTTTTTTTTTTTTTTCGGGACTTAAAAACTGTGACCCCGGACATGCCGAATTTGCGCCATTCTGGAAAGGACCCCGAAAATAATTTTTAACCATTTTCACAAAAAAGTTTTTTTTTTTTTTTTTCGGGACTTAAAAACGGTGACCCCGGACATGCCAATTTGCGCCATTCTGGAAAGGACCCCGAAAATAATTTTTAACCATTTTCAAAAAAGTTTTTTTTTTTTTTTTCGGGACTTAAAAACTGTGACCCCGGACATGCCGAATTTGCGCCATTCTGGAAAGGACCCCGAAAATAATTTTTAACCATTTTCAAAAAAAGTTTTTTTTTTTTTTTCGGGACTTAAAAACTGTGACCCCGGACATGCCAATTTGCGCCATTCTGGAAAGGACCCCGAAAATAATTTTTAACCATTTTCACAAAAAAGTTTTTTTTTTTTTTTTTCGGGACTTAAAAACTGTGACCCCGGACATGCCGAATTTGCGCCATTCTGGAAAGGACCCCGAAAATAATTTTTAACCATTTTCACAAAAAAGTGATTTTTTTTTTTTTTTTTTTTTTTTTTCGGGACTTAAAAACTGTGACCCGGACATGCCGAATTTGCGCCATTCTGGAAAGGACCCCGAAAATAATTTTTAACCATTTTCAAAAAAGTTTTTTTTTTTTTTTTCGGGACTTAAAAACTGTGACCCCGGACATGCCGAATTTGCGCCATTCTGGAAAGGACCCCGAAAATAATTTTTAACCATTTTCAAAAAATTTTTTTTTTTTTTTTTTTCGGGACTTAAAAACTGTGACCCCGGACATGCCGAATTTGCGCCATTCTGGAAAGGACCCCGAAAATAATTTTTAACCATTTTCACAAAAAAGTTTTTTTTTTTTTTCGGGACTTAAAAACTGTGACCCCGGACATGCCGAATTTGCGCCATTCTGGAAAGGACCCCGAAAATAATTTTTAACCATTTTCAAAAAAGTTTTTTTTTTTTTTTTTTTCGGGACTTAAAAACTGTGACCCCGGACATGCCGAATTTGCGCCATTCTGGAAAGGACCCCGAAAATAATTTTTAACCATTTTCAAAAAAGTGATTTTTTTTTCGGGACTTAAAAACTGTGACCCCGGACATGCCGAATTTGCGCCATTCTGGAAAGGACCCCGAAAATAATTTTTAACCATTTTCAAAAAAGTTTTTTTTTTTTTTTTTTTTTTTTTTTTTTTTCGGGACTTAAAAACTGTGACCCCGGACATGCCGAATTTGCGCCATTCTGGAAAGGACCCCGAAAATAATTTTTAACCATTTTCACAAAAAAGTTTTTTTTTTTTTTTTTTTTTTCGGGACTTAAAAACTGTGACCCCGGACATGCCGAATTTGCGCCATTCTGGAAAGGACCCCGAAAATAATTTTTAACCATTTTCACAAAAAAGTTTTTTTTTTTTTTTTTTTCGGGACTTAAAAACTGTGACCCCGGACATGCCAATTTGCGCCATTCTGGAAAGGACCCCGAAAATAATTTTTAACCATTTTCAAAAAAAATTTTTTTTTTTTTTTTTTTTCGGGACTTAAAAACTGTGACCCCGGACATGCCGAATTTGCGCCATTCTGGAAAGGACCCCGAAAATAATTTTTAACCATTTTCAAAAAAGTTTTTTTTTTTTTTTTTTTTTTTTTCGGGACTTAAAAACTGTGACCCCGGACATGCCGAATTTGCGCCATTCTGGAAAGGACCCCGAAAATAATTTTTAACCATTTTCAAAAAAGTTTTTTTTTTTTTTTTTTTCGGGACTTAAAAACTGTGACCCCGGACATGCCGAATTTGCGCCATTCTGGAAAGGACCCCGAAAATAATTTTTAACCATTTTCAAAAAAAAGTTTTTTTTTTTTTTTTTTCGGGACTTAAAAACTGTGACCCCGGACATGCCAATTTGCGCCATTCTG
Source organism: Oncorhynchus keta (assembly GCF_023373465.1). Lineage (NCBI taxonomy): Eukaryota > Metazoa > Chordata > Actinopteri > Salmoniformes > Salmonidae > Oncorhynchus > Oncorhynchus keta. The sequence goes on from NC_068442.1 coordinate 49,478, forward strand.
GAAAGGACCCCGAAAATAATTTTTAACCATTTTCAAAAAAGTTTTTTTTTTTTTTTTTCGGGACTTAAAAACTGTGACCCCGGACATGCCGAATTTGCGCCATTCTGGAAAGGACCCCGAAAATAATTTTTAACCATTTTCAAAAAAAAGTTTTTTTTTTTTTTTTCGGGACTTAAAAACTGTGACCCCGGACATGCCGAATTTGCGCCATTCTGGAAAGGACCCCGAAAATAATTTTTAACCATTTTCAAAAAAAAGTTTTTTTTTTTTTTTTCGGGACTTAAAAACTGTGACCCCGGACATGCCGAATTTGCGCCATTCTGGAAAGGACCCCGAAAATAATTTTTAACCATTTTCACAAAAAAGTTTTTTTTTTTTTTTTTTTTCGGGACTTAAAAACTGTGACCCCGGACATGCCGAATTTGCGCCATTCTGGAAAGGACCCCGAAAATAATTTTTAACCATTTTCAAAAAAAAATTTTTTTTTTTTTTTTTTTTTCGGGACTTAAAAACTGTGACCCCGGACATGCCGAATTTGCGCCATTCTGGAAAGGACCCCGAAAATAATTTTTAACCATTTTCACAAAAAAGTTTTTTTTTTTTTTTTTCGGGACTTAAAAACTGTGACCCCGGACATGCCGAATTTGCGCCATTCTGGAAAGGACCCCGAAAATAATTTTTAACCATTTTTTCAAAAAAAAGTTTTTTTTTTTTTTTTTCGGGACTTAAAAACTGTGACCCCGGACATGCCGAATTTGCGCCATTCTGGAAAGGACCCCGAAAATAATTTTTAACCATTTTCAAAAAAGTTTTTTTTTTTTTTTTTTTCGGGACTTAAAAACTGTGACCCCGGACATGCCGAATTTGCGCCATTCTGGAAAGGACCCCGAAAATAATTTTTAACCATTTTCAAAAAAGTTTTTTTTTTTTTTTTTTTTTCGGGACTTAAAAACTGTGACCCCGGACATGCGAATTTGCGCCATTCTGGAAAGGACCCCGAAAATAATTTTTAACCATTTTCACAAAAAAGTTTTTTTTTTTTTTTTTCGGGACTTAAAAACTGTGACCCCGGACATGCCGAATTTGCGCCATTCTGGAAAGGACCCCGAAAATAATTTTTAACCATTTTCAAAAAAAGTTTTTTTTTTTTTTTCGGGACTTAAAAACTGTGACCCCGGACATGCCGATTTGCGCCATTCTGGAAAGGACCCCGAAAATAATTTTTAACCATTTTCACAAAAAAGCGATTTTTTTTTTTTTTTTCGGGACTTAAAAACTGTGACCCCGGACATGCCGATTTGCGCCATTTGCGCCATTCTGGAAAGGACCCCGAAAATAATTTTTAACCATTTTCACAAAAAAGTTTTTTTTTTTTTTTTCGGGACTTAAAAACTGTGACCCCGGACATGCCGAATTTGCGCCATTCTGGAAAGGACCCCGAAAATAATTTTTAACCATTTTCAAAAAAAGTTTTTTTTTTTTTTTTTTCGGGACTTAAAAACTGTGACCCCGGACATGCCGAATTTGCGCCATTCTGGAAAGGACCCCGAAAATAATTTTTAACCATTTTCAAAAAAGTGACCCCGAAAATAATTTTTTTTTTTTTTTTTTTCGGGACTTAAAAACTGTGACCCCGGACATGCCGAATTTGCGCCATTCTGGAAAGGACCCCGAAAATAATTTTTAACCATTTTCAAAAAAGTTTTTTTTTTTTTTTTGGGGACTTAAAAACTGTGACCCCGGACATGCCGGACATTTGCGCCATTCTGGAAAGGACCCCGAAAATAATTTTTAACCATTTTCACAAAAAAGTGTTTTTTTTTTTTTTTTTTTCGGGACTTAAAAACTGTGACCCCGGACATGCCGAATTTGCGCCATTCTGGAAAGGACCCCGAAAATAATTTTTAACCATTTTCAAAAAAGTTTTTTTTTTTTTTTTTCGGGACTTAAAAACTGTGACCCCGGACATGCCGAATTTGCGCCATTCTGGAAAGGACCCCGAAAATAATTTTTAACCATTTTCAAAAAAGTTTTTTTTTTTTTTTTTTTTCGGGACTTAAAAACTGTGACCCCGGACATGCCGAATTTGCGCCATTCTGGAAAGGACCCCGAAAATAATTTTTAACCATTTTCAAAAAAAAGTTTTTTTTTTTTTTTCGGGACTTAAAAACTGTGACCCCGGACATGCCGAATTTGCGCCATTCTGGAAAGGACCCCGAAAATAATTTTTAACCATTTTCACAAAAAAGTTTTTTTTTTTTTTTTTTTCGGGACTTAAAAACTGTGACCCCGGACATGCCGAATTTGCGCCATTCTGGAAAGGACCCCGAAAATAATTTTTAACCATTTTCAAAAAAGTTGTTTTTTTTTTTTTTTCGGGACTTAAAAACTGTGACCCCGGACATGCCGAATTTGCGCCATTCTGGAAAGGACCCCGAAAATAATTTTTAACCATTTTCAAAAAAGTTTTTTTTTTTTTTTTTTTTCGGGACTTAAAAACTGTGACCCCGGACATGCCGAATTTGCGCCATTCTGGAAAGGACCCCGAAAATAATTTTTAACCATTTTCAAAAAAGTTTTTTTTTTTTTTTCGGGACTTAAAAACTGTGACCCGGACATGCCGGACATTTGCGCCATTCTGGAAAGGACCCCGAAAATAATTTTTAACCATTTTCACAAAAAAGTTTTTTTTTTTTTTTTTTTTCGGGACTTAAAAACTGTGACCCCGGACATGCCGAATTTGCGCCATTCTGGAAAGGACCCCGAAAATAATTTTTAACCATTTTCAAAAAAAGTTTTTTTTTTTTTTTTTTCGGGACTTAAAAACTGTGACCCCGGACATGCCGAATTTGCGCCATTCTGGAAAGGACCCCGAAAATAATTTTTAACCATTTTCAAAAAAGTTTTTTTTTTTTTTTTTCGGGACTTAAAAACTGTGACCCCGGACATGCCAATTTGCGCCATTCTGGAAAGGACCCCGAAAATAATTTTTAACCATTTTCAAAAAAGTTTTTTTTTTTTTTTTTTTCGGGACTTAAAAACTGTGACCCCGGACATGCCGAATTTGCGCCATTCTGGAAAGGACCCCGAAAATAATTTTTAACCATTTTCACAAAAAAGTTTTTTTTTTTTTTTTTTTCGGGACTTAAAAACTGTGACCCCGGACATGCCGAATTTGCGCCATTCTGGAAAGGACCCCGAAAATAATTTTAACCATTTTCACAAAAAAGTTTTTTTTTTTTTTTTTTCGGGACTTAAAAACTGTGACCCCGGACATGCCGAATTTGCGCCATTCTGGAAAGGACCCCGAAAATAATTTTTAACCATTTTCAAAAAAGTTTTTTTTTTTTTTTTTTTTTCGGGACTTAAAAACTGTGACCCCGGACATGCCGAATTTGCGCCATTCTGGAAAGGACCCCGAAAATAATTTTTAACCATTTTCAAAAAAAAGTTTTTTTTTTTTTTTTTTCGGGACTTAAAAACTGTGACCCCGGACATGCCGAATTTGCGCCATTCTGGAAAGGACCCCGAAAATAATTTTTAACCATTTTCACAAAAAAGTTTTTTTTTTTTTTTTTTTTTTCGGGACTTAAAAACTGTGACCCCGGACATGCCGAATTTGCGCCATTCTGGAAAGGACCCCGAAAATAATTTTTAACCATTTTCAAAAAAGTGTTTTTTTTTTTTTTTTTTTTTTCGGGACTTAAAAACTGTGACCCCGGACATGCCGAATTTGCGCCATTCTGGAAAGGACCCCGAAAATAATTTTTAACCATTTTCAAAATTTTTTTTTTTTTTTTTTTTTTTTCGGGACTTAAAAACTGTGACCCCGGACATGCCGAATTTGCGCCATTCTGGAAAGGACCCCGAAAATAATTTTTAACCATTTTCACAAAAAAGTTTTTTTTTTTTTTTTTTTCGGGACTTAAAAACTGTGACCCCGGACATGCCGAATTTGCGCCATTCTGGAAAGGACCCCGAAAATAATTTTTAACCATTTTCACAAAAAAGTGATTTTTTTTTTTTTTTTCGGGACTTAAAAACTGTGACCCCGGACATGCCGAATTTGCGCCATTCTGGAAAGGACCCCGAAAATAATTTTTAACCATTTTCAAAAAAGTTTTTTTTTTTTTTTTTTTTTCGGGACTTAAAAACTGTGACCCCGGACATGCCGAATTTGCGCCATTCTGGAAAGGACCCCGAAAATAATTTTTAACCATTTTCACAAAAAAGTGATTTTTTTTTTTTTTCGGGACTTAAAAACTGTGACCCCGGACATGCCGAATTTGCGCCATTCTGGAAAGGACCCCGAAAATAATTTTTAACCATTTTTCAAAAAAGTTTTTTTTTTTTTTTTTCGGGACTTAAAAACTGTGACCCCGGACATGCCAATTTGCGCCATTCTGGAAAGGACCCCGAAAATAATTTTTAACCATTTTCAAAAAAGTTTTTTTTTTTTTTTTTTTCGGGACTTAAAAACTGTGACCCCGGACATGCCAATTTGCGCCATTCTGGAAAGGACCCGAAAATAATTTTTAACCATTTTCACAAAAAAGTTTTTTTTTTTTTTTTCGGGACTTAAAAACTGTGACCCCGGACATGCCGAATTTGCGCCATTCTGGAAAGGACCCCGAAAATAATTTTTAACCATTTTCAAAAAAGTTTTTTTTTTTTTTTTTTTTTTTCGGGACTTAAAAACTGTGACCCCGGACATGCCAATTTGCGCCATTCTGGAAAGGACCCCGAAAATAATTTTTAACCATTTTCAAAAAAGTTTTTTTTTTTTTTTTTTTTTCGGGACTTAAAAACTGTGACCCCGGACATGCCGAATTTGCGCCATTCTGGAAAGGACCCCGAAAATAATTTTTAACCATTTTCAAAAAAGTTTTTTTTTTTTTTTTTTTTTTTTTTTCGGGACTTAAAAACTGTGACCCCGGACATGCCAATTTGCGCCATTCTGGAAAGGACCCCGAAAATAATTTTTAACCATTTTCAAAAAAGTTTTTTTTTTTTTTTTTCGGGACTTAAAAACTGTGACCCGGACATGCCGAATTTGCGCCATTCTGGAAAGGACCCCGAAAATAATTTTTAACCATTTTCACAAAAAGTGTTTTTTTTTTTTTTCGGGACTTAAAAACTGTGACCCGGACATGCCGAATTTGCGCCATTCTGGAAAGGACCCCGAAAATAATTTTTAACCATTTTCAAAAAAATAATTTTTAACCATTTTTTTTTTTTTTTTTTTTTCGGGACTTAAAAACTGTGACCCCGGACATGCGAATTTGCGCCATTCTGGAAAGGACCCCGAAAATAATTTTTAACCATTTTTTCAAAAAATTTTTAACCATTTTTTTTTTTTTTTTTTCGGGACTTAAAAACTGTGACCCCGGACATGCCAATTTGCGCCATTCTGGAAAGGACCCGAAAATAATTTTTAACCATTTTCAAAAAAGTTTTTTTTTTTTTTTTTTCGGGACTTAAAAACTGTGACCCCGGACATGCCGAATTTGCGCCATTCTGGAAAGGACCCCGAAAATAATTTTTAACCATTTTCAAAAAAGTTTTTTTTTTTTTTTTTTTTTCGGGACTTAAAAACTGTGACCCCGGACATGCCAATTTGCGCCATTCTGGAAAGGACCCCGAAAATAATTTTTAACCATTTTCAAAAAAGTTTTTTTTTTTTTTTTTTTCGGGACTTAAAAACTGTGACCCGGACATGCCGAATTTGCGCCATTCTGGAAAGGACCCGAAAATAATTTTTAACCATTTTCAAAAAAGTTTTTTTTTTTCGGGACTTAAAAACTGGACTTAAAAACTGTGACCCCGGACATGCCAATTTGCGCCATTCTGGAAAGGACCCCGAAAATAATTTTTAACCATTTTCATTTTCAAAAAAGTTTTTTTTTTTTTTTTTTTCGGGACTTAAAAACTGTGACCCCGGACATGCCAATTTGCGCCATTCTGGAAAGGACCCCGAAAATAATTTTTAACCATTTTCACAAAAAAAAAGTTTATTTTTTTTTTTTTTTCGGGACTTAAAAACTGTGACCCCGGACATGCCGAATTTGCGCCATTCTGGAAAGGACCCCGAAAATAATTTTTAACCATTTTCAAAAAAGTTTTTTTTTTTTTTTTTTTTTCGGGACTTAAAAACTGTGACCCCGGACATGCCGAATTTGCGCCATTCTGGAAAGGACCCCGAAAATAATTTTTAACCATTTTCAAAAAAAAGTTTTTTTTTTTTTTTCGGGACTTAAAAACTGTGACCCCGGACATGCCGAATTTGCGCCATTCTGGAAAGGACCCCGAAAAATAATTTTTAACCATTTTCAAAAAAGTTTTTTTTTTTTTTTTTTTTTTTCGGGACTTAAAAACTGTGACCCCGGACATGCCAATTTGCGCCATTCTGGAAAGGACCCCGAAAATAATTTTTAACCATTTTCAAAAAGTGTTTTTTTTTTTTTTTTTTTCGGGACTTAAAAACTGTGACCCCGGACATGCCAATTTGCGCCATTCTGGAAAGGACCCCGAAAATAATTTTTAACCATTTTCAAAAGTTTTTTTTTTTTTTTTTTTTTTTTTTCGGGACTTAAAAACTGTGACCCCGGACATGCCGAATTTGCGCCATTCTGGAAAGGACCCCGAAAATAATTTTTAACCATTTTCAAAAAAAGTTTTTTTTTTTTTTTTTTTTCGGGACTTAAAAACTGTGACCCCGGACATGCCAATTTGCGCCATTCTGGAAAGGACCCCGAAAATAATTTTTAACCATTTTCAAAAAAGTTTTTTTTTTTTTTTTCGGGACTTAAAAACTGTGACCCCGGACATGCCAATATCCATTCATTCTGGAAAGGACCCGAAAATAATTTTTAACCATTTTCAAAAAAGTTTTTTTTTTTTTTTTTTTCGGGACTTAAAAACTGTGACCCCGGACATGCCGAATTTGCGCCATTCTGGAAAGGACCCCGAAAATAATTTTTAACCATTTTCACAAAAAAGTTTTTTTTTTTTTTTTTTTTTCGGGACTTAAAAACTGTGACCCCGGACATGCCGAATTTGCGCCATTCTGGAAAGGACCCCGAAAATAATTTTTAACCATTTTCAAAAAAGTTTTTTTTTTTTTTTTCGGGACTTAAAAACTGTGACCCCGGACATGCCGAATTTGCGCCATTCTGGAAAGGACCCCGAAAATAATTTTTAACCATTTTCAAAAAAAATAATTTTTTTTTTTTTTTTTTTCGGGACTTAAAAACTGTGACCCCGGACATGCCGAATTTGCGCCATTCTGGAAAGGACCCCGAAAATAATTTTTAACCATTTTCAAAAAAGTTTTTTTTTTTTTTTTTTTTCGGGACTTAAAAACTGTGACCCCGGACATGCCAATTTGCGCCATTCTGGAAAGGACCCCGAAAATAATTTTTAACCATTTCAAAAAAGTGTTTTTTTTTTTTTTTTTTTTTTTCGGGACTTAAAAACTGTGACCCCGGACATGCCGAATTTGCGCCATTCTGGAAAGGACCCCGAAAATAATTTTTAACCATTTTCAAAAAAATTTTTTTTTTTTTTTTTTTCGGGACTTAAAAACTGTGACCCCGGACATGCCAATTTGCGCCATTCTGGAAAGGACCCCGAAAATAATTTTTAACCATTTTCAAAAAAGTTTTTTTTTTTTTTTTTTTTTTCGGGACTTAAAAACTGTGACCCCGGACATGCCGAATTTGCGCCATTCTGGAAAGGACCCCGAAAATAATTTTTAACCATTTTCAAAAATTTTTTTTTTTTTTTTTTTTTTTTTTCGGGACTTAAAAACTGTGACCCCGGACATGCCAATTTGCGCCATTCTGGAAAGGACCCCGAAAATAATTTTTAACCATTTTCAAAAAAAAAAGTTTTTTTTTTTTTCGGGACTTAAAAACTGTGACCCCGGACATGCCGAATTTGCGCCATTCTGGAAAGGACCCCGAAAATAATTTTTAACCATTTTCAAAAAAGTTTTTTTTTTTTTTTTTTTTTTTCGGGACTTAAAAACTGTGACCCCGGACATGCCGAATTTGCGCCATTCTGGAAAGGACCCCGAAAATAATTTTTAACCATTTTCAAAAAAAAATAATTTTTTTTTTTTTTTCGGGACTTAAAAACGGTGACCCCGGACATGCCGAATTTGCGCCATTCTGGAAAGGACCCCGAAAATAATTTTTAACCATTTTCAAAAAGTTTTTTTTTTTTTTTTTTTTTTTTCGGGACTTAAAAACTGTGACCCCGGACATGCCGAATTTGCGCCATTCTGGAAAGGACCCCGAAAATAATTTTTAACCATTTTCAAAAAGTTTTTTTTTTTTTTTTTTTTTTTCGGGACTTAAAAACTGTGACCCCGGACATGCCGAATTTGCGCCATTCTGGAAAGGACCCCGAAAATAATTTTTAACCATTTTCAAAAAAAAATATTTTTTTTTTTTTTTCGGGACTTAAAAACTGTGACCCCGGACATGCCGAATTTGCGCCATTCTGGAAAGGACCCCGAAAATAATTTTTAACCATTTTCAAAAAGTTTTTTTTTTTTTTTTTTTTTTTCGGGACTTAAAAACTGTGACCCCGGACATGCCAATTTGCGCCATTCTGGAAAGGACCCGAAAATAATTTTTAACCATTTTCAAAAAAGTTTTTTTTTTTTTTTTTTTTTTCGGGACTTAAAAACTGTGACCCCGGACATGCCGAATTTGCGCCATTCTGGAAAGGACCCCGAAAATAATTTTTAACCATTTTCAAAAAAGTTTTTTTTTTTTTTTTTCGGGACTTAAAAACTGTGACCCCGGACATGCCGAATTTGCGCCATTCTGGAAAGGACCCCGAAAATAATTTTTAACCATTTTCAAAAAAGTTTTTTTTTTTTTTTTTTTTTTTCGGGACTTAAAAACTGTGACCCCGGACATGCGAATTTGCGCCATTCTGGAAAGGACCCCGAAAATAATTTTTAACCATTTTCACAAAAAAGTTTTTTTTTTTTTTTTTTTTTTTTTTCGGGACTTAAAAACTGTGACCCCGGACATGCCGAATTTGCGCCATTCTGGAAAGGACCCCGAAAATAATTTTTAACCATTTTCAAAAAAGTTTTTTTTTTTTTTTTTCGGGACTTAAAAACTGTGACCCCGGACATGCCGAATTTGCGCCATTCTGGAAAGGACCCCGAAAATAATTTTTAACCATTTTCAAAAAAAAGTTTTTTTTTTTTTTTTTTTCGGGACTTAAAAACTGTGACCCCGGACATGCCAATTTGCGCCATTCTGGAAAGGACCCCGAAAATAATTTTTAACCATTTTCACAAAAAAGTTTTTTTTTTTTTTTCGGGACTTAAAAACTGTGACCCCGGACATGCCGGACATTTGCGCCATTCTGGAAAGGACCCGAAAAAATAATTTTTAACCATTTTCAAAAAAGTTTTTTTTTTTTTTTTTTTCGGGACTTAAAAACTGTGACCCCGGACATGCCGAATTTGCGCCATTCTGGAAAGGACCCCGAAAATAATTTTTAACCATTTTCAAAAAAGTTTTTTTTTTTTTTTTTTCGGGACTTAAAAACTGTGACCCCGGACATGCCGAATTTGCGCCATTCTGGAAAGGACCCCGAAAATAATTTTTAACCATTTTCAAAAAATTTTTTTTTTTTTTTTTTTTTCGGGACTTAAAAACTGTGACCCCGGACATGCCGAATTTGCGCCATTCTGGAAAGGACCCCGAAAATAATTTTTAACCATTTTCAAAAAGTTTTTTTTTTTTTTTTTTTTTTTTCGGGACTTAAAAACTGTGACCCCGGACATGCCGAATTTGCGCCATTCTGGAAAGGACCCCGAAAATAATTTTTAACCATTTTCAAAAAAGTTTTTTTTTTTTTTTTTTTCGGGACTTAAAAACTGTGACCCGGACATGCCGTTGCGCCATTCTGGAAAGGACCCCGAAAATAATTTTTAACCATTTTCAAAAAATTTTTTTTTTTTTTTTTTTTTTTTTTTCGGGACTTAAAAACTGTGACCCCGGACATGCCGAATTTGCGCCATTCTGGAAAGGACCCCGAAAATAATTTTTAACCATTTTCAAAAAAAAGTTTTTTTTTTTTTTTTTTTCGGGACTTAAAAACTGTGACCCCGGACATGCCGAATTTGCGCCATTCTGGAAAGGACCCCGAAAATAATTTTTAACCATTTTCAAAATTTTTTTTTTTTTTTTTTTTTTTTTCGGGACTTAAAAACTGTGACCCGGACATGCCGAATTTGCGCCATTCTGGAAAGGACCCCGAAAATAATTTTTAACCATTTTCAAAAAAAAGTTTTTTTTTTTTTTTTTTTTTTCGGGACTTAAAAACTGTGACCCCGGACATGCCGAATTTGCGCCATTCTGGAAAGGACCCCGAAAATAATTTTTAACCATTTTCAAAAAAGTTTTTTTTTTTTTTTGGGACTTAAAAACTGTGACCCCGGACATGACCCCAATTTGCGCCATTCTGGAAAGGACCCCGAAAATAATTTTTAACCATTTTCAAAAAAGTTTTTTTTTTTTTTTTTTTCGGGACTTAAAAACTGTGACCCCGGACATGCCGAATTTGCGCCATTCTGGAAAGGACCCCGAAAATAATTTTTAACCATTTTCAAAAAAGTGTTTTTTTTTTTTTTTTTTTTTTCGGGACTTAAAAACTGTGACCCCGGACATGCCGAATTTGCGCCATTCTGGAAAGGACCCCGAAAATAATTTTTAACCATTTTCCAGTTTTTTTTTTTTTCGGGACTTAAAAAAAGCCATTCTGGAAAGGACCCCGAAAATAATTTTTAACCATTTTTTTTTTTTTTTTTTCGGGACTTAAAAACTGTGACCCCGGACATGCCGAATTTGCGCCATTCTGGAAAGGACCCCGAAAATAATTTTTAACCATTTTCAAAAAAGTTTTTTTTTTTTTTTTTTTTCGGGACTTAAAAACTGTGACCCCGGACATGCCGAATTTGCGCCATTCTGGAAAGGACCCCGAAAAAATAATTTTTAACCATTTTCAAAAAAAGTTTTTTTTTTTTTTTTTTTTTTTTTTTCGGGACTTAAAAACTGTGACCCCGGACATGCCAATTTGCGCCATTCTGGAAAGGACCCCGAAAATAATTTTTAACCATTTTCAAAAAAAAGAAAATAATTTTTTTTTTTTTTTTTTTCGGGACTTAAAAACTGTGACCCCGGACATGCCGAATTTGCGCCATTCTGGAAAGGACCCGAAAATAATTTTTAACCATTTTCAAAAAAGTTTTTTTTTTTTTTTTTTTCGGGACTTAAAAACTGTGACCCCGGACATGCCGAATTTGCGCCATTCTGGAAAGGACCCCGAAAATAATTTTTAACCATTTTCAAAAAAAAGTTTTTTTTTTTTTTTTTCGGGACTTAAAAACTGTGACCCCGGACATGCCGAATTTGCGCCATTCTGGAAAGGACCCCGAAAATAATTTTTAACCATTTTCAAAAAAGTTTTTTTTTTTTTTTTTTCGGGACTTAAAAACTGTGACCCCGGACATGCCGAATTTGCGCCATTCTGGAAAGGACCCCGAAAATAATTTTTAACCATTTTCAAAAAAGATTTTTTTTTTTTTTTTTTTTTCGGGACTTAAAAACTGTGACCCGGACATGCCGAATTTGCGCCATTCTGGAAAGGACCCGAAAATAATTTTTAACCATTTTCAAAAAAGTTTTTTTTTTTTTTTTTCGGGACTTAAAAACTGTGACCCCGGACATGCCGAATTTGCGCCATTCTGGAAAGGACCCCGAAAATAATTTTTAACCATTTTCAAAAAAGTTTTTTTTTTTTTTTTTTTTCGGGACTTAAAAACTGTGACCCGGACATGCCGAATTTGCGCCATTCTGGAAAGGACCCGAAAATAATTTTTAACCAAAATAATTTTTAACCATTTTCTGGAAAGGACCCGAAAAAAAACCATTTTTTTTTTTTTTTTTCGGGACTTAAAAACTGTGACCCGGACATGCCGAATTTGCGCCATTCTGGAAAGGACCCCGAAAATAATTTTTAACCATTTTCAAAAAAAAGTTTTTTTTTTTTTGGACTTAAAAACTGTGACCCCGGACATGCCAATTTGCGCCATTCTGGAAAGGACCCCGAAAATAATTTTTAACCATTTTCAAAAAAGTTTTTTGCGCCATTTTTTTTTTTTTTTTTCGGGACTTAAAAACTGTGACCCCGGACATGCCAATTTGCGCCATTCTGGAAAGGACCCCGAAAATAATTTTTAACCATTTTCAAAAAAGTTTTTTTTTTTTTTTCGGGACTTAAAAACTGTGACCCGGACATGCCGAATTTGCGCCATTCTGGAAAGGACCCCGAAAATAATTTTTAACCATTTTCAAAAGTGTTTTTTTTTTTTTTTTTTTTCGGGACTTAAAAACTGTGACCCCGGACATGCCGAATTTGCGCCATTCTGGAAAGGACCCCGAAAATAATTTTTAACCATTTTCAAAAAAAAGTTTTTTTTTTTTTTTTTTTTTTTCGGGACTTAAAAACTGTGACCCCGGACATGCCGAATTTGCGCCATTCTGGAAAGGACCCCGAAAATAATTTTACCATTTTCAAAAGTTTTTTTTTTTTTTTTTTTTTTCGGGACTTAAAAACTGTGACCCCGGACATGCCTGTGACCCCGGACATTTGCGCCATTCTGGAAAGGACCCCGAAAATAATTTTTAACCATTTTCAAAAAAAAGTTTTTTTTTTTTTTTTTTTTTTTTTCGGGACTTAAAAACTGTGACCCCGGACATGCCGAATTTGCGCCATTCTGGAAAGGACCCCGAAAATAATTTTTAACCATTTTCAAAAAAGTTTTTTTTTTTTTTTTTTCGGGACTTAAAAACTGTGACCCCGGACATGCCGAATTTGCGCCATTCTGGAAAGGACCCCGAAAATAATTTTTAACCATTTTCAAAAAAAAGTTTTTTTTTTTTTTTTTCGGGACTTAAAAACTGTGACCCCGGACATGCCGAATTTGCGCCATTCTGGAAAGGACCCCGAAAATAATTTTTAACCATTTTCGCAAAAAAGTGATTTTTTTTTTTTTTTTTTTTCGGGACTTAAAAACTGTGACCCCGGACATGCCGAATTTGCGCCATTCTGGAAAGGACCCCGAAAATAATTTTTAACCATTTTCAAAAAAAGTTTTTTTTTTTTTTTTTTTTCGGGACTTAAAAACTGTGACCCCGGACATGCCGAATTTGCGCCATTCTGGAAAGGACCCCGAAAATAATTTTTAACCATTTTCAAAAAAAGTTTTTTTTTTTTTTTTTTTTTCGGGACTTAAAAACTGTGACCCCGGACATGCCGAATTTGCGCCATTCTGGAAAGGACCCCGAAAATAATTTTTAACCATTTTCAAAAAAAGTTTTTTTTTTTTTTTTCGGGACTTAAAAACTGTGACCCCGGACATGCCGAATTTGCGCCATTCTGGAAAGGACCCCGAAAATAATTTTTAACCATTTTCAAAAAAAATTTTTTTTTTTTTTTTTTTTTTTTTCGGGACTTAAAAACTGTGACCCCGGACATGCCGAATTTGCGCCATTCTGGAAAGGACCCCGAAAAAATAATTTTTAACCATTTTCAAAAAAGTTTTTTTTTTTTTTTTTTTCGGGACTTAAAAACTGTGACCCCGGACATGCCGAATTTGCGCCATTCTGGAAAGGACCCCGAAAATAATTTTTAACCATTTTCAAAAAAGTGATTTTTTTTTTTTTTTTTTTTTCGGGACTTAAAAACTGTGACCCCGGACATGCCGAATTTGCGCCATTCTGGAAAGGACCCCGAAAATAATTTTTAACCATTTTCAAAAAAGTTTTTTTTTTTTTTTTTTTTTCGGGACTTAAAAACTGTGACCCCGGACATGCCGAATTTGCGCCATTCTGGAAAGGACCCCGAAAATAATTTTTAACCATTTTCAAAAAAGTTTTTTTTTTTTTTTTTTTTTCGGGACTTAAAAACTGTGACCCCGGACATGCCAATTTGCGCCATTCTGGAAAGGACCCCGAAAATAATTTTTAACCATTTTCACAAAAAAAAGTTTTTTTTTTTTTTTTTTTTCGGGACTTAAAAACTGTGACCCCGGACATGCCGAATTTGCGCCATTCTGGAAAGGACCCCGAAAATAATTTTTAACCATTTTCACAAAAAAGTGATTTTTTTTTTTTTCGGGACTTAAAAACTGTGACCCCGGACATGCCGAATTTGCGCCATTCTGGAAAGGACCCCGAAAATAATTTTTAACCATTTTCAAAAAAGTTTTTTTTTTTTTTTTTTTCGGGACTTAAAAACTGTGACCCCGGACATGCCGAATTTGCGCCATTCTGGAAAGGACCCCGAAAATAATTTTTAACCATTTTCAAAAAAGTTTTTTTTTTTTTTTTCGGGACTTAAAAACTGTGACCCCGGACATGCCGAATTTGCGCCATTCTGGAAAGGACCCCGAAAATAATTTTTAACCATTTTCAAAAAGTTTTTTTTTTTTTTTTTTTCGGGACTTAAAAACTGTGACCCCGGACATGCCGAATTTGCGCCATTCTGGAAAGGACCCCGAAAATAATTTTTAACCATTTTCAAAAAAGTTTTTTTTTTTTTTTTTTTTCGGGACTTAAAAACTGTGACCCGGACATGCCGAATTTGCGCCATTCTGGAAAGGACCCCGAAAATAATTTTTAACCATTTTCAAAAAGTTTTTTTTTTGATTTTTTTTTTTTTTTTTTTCGGGACTTAAAAACTGTGACCCCGGACATGCCGAATTTGCGCCATTCTGGAAAGGACCCCGAAAATAATTTTTAACCATTTTCAAAAAAGTTTTTTTTTTTTTTTTTTCGGGACTTAAAAACTGTGACCCCGGACATGCGAATTTGCGCCATTCTGGAAAGGACCCCGAAAATAATTTTTAACCATTTTCAAAAAAGATTTTTTTTTTTTTTTTTTTCGGGACTTAAAAACTGTGACCCCGGACATGCCGAATTTGCGCCATTCTGGAAAGGACCCCGAAAATAATTTTTAACCATTTTCAAAAAAGTTTTTTTTTTTTTTTTTTTTTCGGGACTTAAAAACTGTGACCCGGACATGCCGAATTTGCGCCATTCTGGAAAGGACCCCGAAAATAATTTTTAACCATTTTAAAAGTTTTTTTTTTTTTTTTTTTTCGGGACTTAAAAACTGTGACCCGGACATGCCGAATTTGCGCCATTCTGGAAAGGACCCGAAAATAATTTTTAACCATTTTCAAAAAAGTTTTTTTTTTTTTTTTTCGGGACTTAAAAACTGTGACCCCGGACATGCCGAATTTGCGCCATTCTGGAAAGGACCCCGAAAATAATTTTTAACCATTTTCAAAAAGTTTTTTTTTTTTTTTTTTTTTCGGGACTTAAAAACTGTGACCCCGGACATGCCGAATTTGCGCCATTCTGGAAAGGACCCCGAAAATAATTTTTAACCATTTTCAAAAGTTTTTTTTTTTTTTTCGGGACTTAAAAACTGTGACCCCGGACATGCCGAATTTGCGCCATTCTGGAAAGGACCCGAAAATAATTTTTAACCATTTTCACAAAAAAGTTTTTTTTTTTTTTTTTTTTCGGGACTTAAAAACTGTGACCCCGGACATGCCGAATTTGCGCCATTCTGGAAGGACCCCGAAAATAATTTTTAACCATTTTCAAAAAAGTTTTTTTTTTTTTTTTTTTTTTTTTCGGGACTTAAAAACTGTGACCCCGGACATGCCGAATTTGCGCCATTCTGGAAAGGACCCCGAAAATAATTTTTTTTTAACCATTTAAAAAAAAAAGTTTTTTTTTTTCGGGACTTAAAAACTGTGACCCCGGACATGCCAATTTGCGCCATTCTGGAAAGGACCCCGAAAATAATTTTTAACCATTTTCAAAAAAGTTTTTTTTTTTTTTTTTTTTCGGGACTTAAAAACTGTGACCCCGGACATGCCGAATTTGCGCCATTCTGGAAAGGACCCCGAAAATAATTTTTAACCATTTTCAAAAGTTTTTTTTTTTTTTTTTCGGGACTTAAAAACTGTGACCCCGGACATGCCGAATTTGCGCCATTCTGGAAAGGACCCCGAAAATAATTTTTAACCATTTTCAAAAAAGTTTTTTTTTTTTTTTTTTTTTTCGGGACTTAAACTGTGACCCCGGACATGCCGAATTTGCGCCATTCTGGAAAGGACCCCGAAAATAATTTTTAACCATTTTCAAAAAAGTTTTTTTTTTTTTTTTTTTCGGGACTTAAAAACTGTGACCCCGGACATGCCGAATTTGCGCCATTCTGGAAAGGACCCGAAAATAATTTTTAACCATTTTCAAAAAGTGTTTTTTTTTTTTTTTTTTTTCGGGACTTAAAAACTGTGACCCCGGACATGCCGAATTTGCGCCATTCTGGAAAGGACCCCGAAAATAATTTTTAACCATTTTCAAAAAAGTTTTTTTTTTTTTTTTTTTTCGGGACTTAAAAACTGTGACCCGGACATGCCGAATTTGCGCCATTCTGGAAAGGACCCCGAAAATAATTTTTAACCATTTTCAAAAGTTTTTTTTTTTTTTTTTTTCGGGACTTAAAAACTGTGACCCCGGACATGCCGAATTTGCGCCATTCTGGAAAGGACCCCGAAAATAATTTTTAACCATTTTCAAAAAAAGTTTTTTTTTTTTTTTTTTTCGGGACTTAAAAACTGTGACCCCGGACATGCCGAATTTGCGCCATTCTGGAAAGGACCCCGAAAATAATTTTTAACCATTTTCAAAAAAGTTTTTTTTTTTTTTTTTTTCGGGACTTAAAAACTGTGACCCCGGACATGCCGAATTTGCGCCATTCTGGAAAGGACCCCGAAAATAATTTTTAACCATTTTCAAAAAATTTTTTTTTTTTTTTTTTTTTCGGGACTTAAAAACTGTGACCCGGACATGCCGAATTTGCGCCATTCTGGAAAGGACCCCGAAAATAATTTTTAACCATTTTCAAAAAAGTGAAAATTTTTTTTTTTTTTTTTTTTCGGGACTTAAAAACTGTGACCCCGGACATGCCGAATTTGCGCCATTCTGGAAAGGACCCCGAAAATAATTTTTAACCATTTTCAAAAAAGTTTTTTTTTTTTTTTTTTTCGGGACTTAAAAACTGTGACCCCGGACATGCCGAATTTGCGCCATTCTGGAAAGGACCCCGAAAATAATTTTTAACCATTTTCAAAAAAGTTTTTTTTTTTTTTTTTTTTTTTCGGGACTTAAAAACTGTGACCCCGGACATGCCGAATTTGCGCCATTCTGGAAAGGACCCCGAAAATAATTTTTAACCATTTTCACAAAAAAGTGTTTTTTTTTTTTTTTTTTTTTCGGGACTTAAAAACTGTGACCCCGGACATGCCGAATTTGCGCCATTCTGGAAAGGACCCCGAAAATAATTTTTAACCATTTTCAAAAAAGTTTTTTTTTTTTTTTTTTTTCGGGACTTAAAAACTGTGACCCCGGACATGCCGAATTTGCGCCATTCTGGAAAGGACCCCGAAAATAATTTTTAACCATTTTCAAAAAAGTTTTTTTTTTTTTTTTTTTTCGGGACTTAAAAACTGTGACCCCGGACATGCCGAATTTGCGCCATTCTGGAAAGGACCCCGAAAATAATTTTTAACCATTTTCAAAAAAAGTTTTTTTTTTTTTTTTTTTCGGGACTTAAAAACTGTGCCCCGGACATGCCGAATTTGCGCCATTCTGGAAAGGACCCCGAAAATAATTTTTAACCATTTTCAAAAAAGTGATTTTTTTTTTTTTTTTTTTTCGGGACTTAAAAACTGTGACCCCGGACATGCCGAATTTGCGCCATTCTGGAAAGGACCCGAAAATAATTTTTAACCATTTTCAAGTTTTTTTTTTTTTTTTTTCGGGACTTAAAAACTGTGACCCCGGACATGCCGAATTTGCGCCATTCTGGAAAGGACCCCGAAAATAATTTTTAACCATTTTCAAAAAAAAGACCCCGAAAATTTTTTTTTTTTTTTTTTTTTTCGGGACTTAAAAACTGTGACCCCGGACATGCCAATTTGCGCCATTCTGGAAAGGACCCCGAAAATAATTTTTAACCATTTTCACAAAAAAGTTTTTTTTTTTTTTTTCGGGACTTAAAAACTGTGACCCCGGACATGCCGAATTTGCGCCATTCTGGAAAGGACCCGAAAATAATTTTTAACCATTTTCAAAAAAGTTTTTTTTTCGGGACTTAAAAACTGTGACCCCGGACATGCCGAATTTGCGCCATTCTGGAAAGGACCCCGAAAATAATTTTTAACCATTTTCAAAAAAGTTTTTTTTTTTTTTTTTTTTTCGGGACTTAAAAACTGTGACCCCGGACATGCCGAATTTGCGCCATTCTGGAAAGGACCCCGAAAATAATTTTTAACCATTTTCACAAAAAAGTGATTTTTTTTTTTTCGGGACTTAAAAACTGTGACCCCGGACATGCCGAATTTGCGCCATTCTGGAAAGGACCCCGAAAATAATTTTTAACCATTTTCAAAAAAAGTTTTTTTTTTTTTTTTTTTTCGGGACTTAAAAACTGTGACCCCGGACATGCCGAATTTGCGCCATTCTGGAAAGGACCCCGAAAATAATTTTTAACCATTTTCAAAAATGTTTTTTTTTTTTTTTTTTTTTTTCGGGACTTAAAAACTGTGACCCCGGACATGCCGAATTTGCGCCATTCTGGAAAGGACCCCGAAAAATAATTTTTAACCATTTTCAAAAAAAAGTTTTTTTTTTTTTTTTTTTCGGGACTTAAAAACTGTGACCCCGGACATGCCGAATTTGCGCCATTCTGGAAAGGACCCCGCAAAATAATTTTTAACCATTTTCAAAAAGTTTTTTTTTTTTTTTTTCGGGACTTAAAAACGGTGACCCCGGACATGCCGAATTTGCGCCATTCTGGAAAGGACCCCGAAAATAATTTTTAACCATTTTCAAAAAAGTTTTTTTTTTTTTTTTTTTTTTCGGGACTTAAAAACTGTGACCCCGGACATGCCGAATTTGCGCCATTCTGGAAAGGACCCCGAAAATAATTTTTAACCATTTTTCAAAAATTTTTTTTTTTTTTTTTTTCGGGACTTAAAAACTGTGACCCCGGACATGCCGAATTTGCGCCATTCTGGAAAGGACCCCGAAAATAATTTTTAACCATTTTCAAAAAAGTTTTTTTTTTTTTTTTTTTTTTTTCGGGACTTAAAAACGTGACCCCGGACATGCCGAATTTGCGCCATTCTGGAAAGGACCCCGAAAATAATTTTTAACCATTTTCACAAAAAAGTTTTTTTTTTTTTTTTTTTTTTTCGGGACTTAAAAACTGTGACCCCGGACATGCCAATTTGCGCCATTCTGGAAAGGACCCCGAAAATAATTTTTAACCATTTTCAAAAAAAAGTTTTTTTTTTTTTTTTTTTTTTCGGGACTTAAAAACTGTGACCCCGGACATGCCGAATTTGCGCCATTCTGGAAAGGACCCCGAAAATAATTTTTAACCATTTTCACAAAAAAGAAAATAATTTTTAACCATTTTTTTTTTTTTTTTTTTTTTCGGGACTTAAAAACTGTGACCCCGGACATGCCGAATTTGCGCCATTCTGGAAAGGACCCCGAAAATAATTTTTAACCATTTTCAAAAAAGTTTTTTTTTTTTTTTTTTTTCGGGACTTAAAAACTGTGACCCCGGACATGCCGAATTTGCGCCATTCTGGAAAGGACCCCGAAAATAATTTTTAACCATTTTCAAAAAAAGTTTTTTTTTTTTTTTCGGGACTTAAAAACTGTGACCCCGGACATGCCGAATTTGCGCCATTCTGGAAAGGACCCCGAAAATAATTTTTAACCATTTTCATTTTCACTTAAAAAAAAAGTGGAAAGGACCCCGAAAATAATTTTTAACCATTTTTTTTTTTTTTTTTTTCGGGACTTAAAAACTGTGACCCCGGACATGCCGAATTTGCGCCATTCTGGAAAGGACCCCGAAAAAATAATTTTTAACCATTTTCAAAAAAAAGTTTTTTTTTTTTTTTTTCGGGACTTAAAAACTGTGACCCGGACATGCCGAATTTGCGCCATTCTGGAAAGGACCCCGAAAATAATTTTTAACCATTTTCACAAAAAAGTGATTTTTTTTTTTTTTTTTTCGGGACTTAAAAACTGTGACCCGGACATGCCGAATTTGCGCCATTCTGGAAAGGACCCCGAAAATAATTTTTAACCATTTTCAAAAAAGATTTTTTTTTTTTTTTTTTTCGGGACTTAAAAACTGTGACCCCGGACATGCCGAATTTGCGCCATTCTGGAAAGGACCCCGAAAATAATTTTTAACCATTTTCACAAAAAAGTTTTTTTTTTTTTTTTTTTTTTTTTCGGGACTTAAAAACTGTGACCCCGGACATGCCGAATTTGCGCCATTCTGGAAAGGACCCCGAAAATAATTTTTAACCATTTTCAAAAAAAGTTTTTTTTTTTTTTTTTCGGGACTTAAAAACGGTGACCCCGGACATGCCGAATTTGCGCCATTCTGGAAAGGACCCCGAAAATAATTTTTAACCATTTTCAAAATTTTTTTTTTTTTTTTTTTTTTTTTCGGGACTTAAAAACTGTGACCCCGGACATGCCGAATTTGCGCCATTCTGGAAAGGACCCAAAAAAATAATTTTTAACCATTTTCACAAAAAATTTTTTTTTTTTTTTTTTTTTCGGGACTTAAAAACTGTGACCCCGGACATGCCGAATTTGCGCCATTCTGGAAAGGACCCCGAAAATAATTTTTAACCATTTTCACAAAAAAGTGATTTTTTTTTTTTTCGGGACTTAAAAACTGTGACCCGGACATGCCGAATTTGCGCCATTCTGGAAAGGACCCCGAAAATAATTTTTAACCATTTTCAAAAAAGTTTTTTTTTTTTTTTTTTTTTCGGGACTTAAAAACTGTGACCCCGGACATGCCGAATTTGCGCCATTCTGGAAAGGACCCCGAAAATAATTTTTAACCATTTTCAAAAAAATTTGCGCCATTCTGGAAAGGACCCGAAAATAATTTTTTTTTTTTTTTTTTTTCGGGACTTAAAAACTGTGACCCCGGACATGCCGAATTTGCGCCATTCTGGAAAGGACCCCGAAAATAATTTTTAACCATTTTCACAAAAAAGATTTTTTTTTTTTTTTTTTTTCGGGACTTAAAAACGGTGACCCCGGACATGCCGAATTTGCGCCATTCTGGAAAGGACCCCGAAAATAATTTTTAACCATTTTCACAAAAGTTTTTTTTTTTTTTTTTTTCGGGACTTAAAAACGGTGACCCCGGACATGCCGAATTTGCGCCATTCTGGAAAGGACCCCGAAAATAATTTTTAACCATTTTCAAAAAAGTTTTTTTTTTTTTTTTTTTCGGGACTTAAAAACGGTGACCCGGACATGCCAATTTGCGCCATTCTGGAAAGGACCCCGAAAATAATTTTTAACCATTTTCAAAAAAGTTTTTTTTTTTTTTTTTTTCGGGACTTAAAAACTGTGACCCCGGACATGCCAATTTGCGCCATTCTGGAAAGGACCCCGAAAATAATTTTTAACCATTTTCACAAAAAAGTTTTTTTTTTTTTTTTTTTTTTCGGGACTTAAAAACTGTGACCCCGGACATGCCGAATTTGCGCCATTCTGGAAAGGACCCCGAAAATAATTTTTAACCATTTTCAAAAAAGTTTTTTTTTTTTTTTTTCGGGACTTAAAAACTGTGACCCCGGACATGCCGAATTTGCGCCATTCTGGAAAGGACCCCGAAAATAATTTTTAACCATTTTCAAAAAAGTTTTTTTTTTTTTTTTCGGGACTTAAAAACTGTGACCCCGGACATGCCGAATTTGCGCCATTCTGGAAAGGACCCCGAAAATAATTTTTAACCATTTTCACAAAAAAGTGATTTTTTTTTTTTTTTTTCGGGACTTAAAAACGGTGACCCGGACATGCCGAATTTGCGCCATTCTGGAAAGGACCCCGAAAATAATTTTTAACCATTTTCACAAAAAAGTTTTTTTTTTTTTTTTTTTTCGGGACTTAAAAACTGTGACCCCGGACATGCCGAATTTGCGCCATTCTGGAAAGGACCCCGAAAATAATTTTTAACCATTTTCACAAAAAAAGTTTTTTTTTTTTTTTTTTTTTTTCGGGACTTAAAAACGGTGACCCCGGACATGCCGAATTTGCGCCATTCTGGAAAGGACCCGAAAATAATTTTTAACCATTTTCACAAAAAAGTTTTTTTTTTTTTTTTTTCGGGACTTAAAAACGGTGACCCTGGACATGCCGAATTTGCGCCATTCTGGAAAGGACCCCGAAAATAATTTTTAACCATTTTCAAAAAAGTTTTTTTTTTTCGGGACTTAAAAACTGTGACCCCGGACATGCCGAATTTGCGCCATTCTGGAAAGGACCCGAAAATAATTTTTAACCATTTTCACAAAAAAGTTTTTTTTTTTTTTTCGGGACTTAAAAACTGTGACCCCGGACATGCCGAATTTGCGCCATTCTGGAAAGGACCCGAAAATAATTTTTTTTACTAAAAAAACTTAAAAAAAAAAAAAACTTTTCAAAAAAACGCTAAAAAAAAAAATTTTTAACATTTTTTTTTGGAAAAAAAAAACTTTTTCAAAAAAAAATCGCAAATAATTTTTTTTTTACGTTTTTTTTGGAAAAAAAAAAAAAATTTGTGAAAAAAAAACATTAAAAAAAAATATGTAAGGCCCTCTTTGACTTTCTCGACTGTGTCATGGGACCTGCGCTTACACTTGGCATCAGTTCTAACAACTCCTCTCTGATTGCTTCCAGTGTCACCAAAGTGCTGTCAAGCCACAATTTGTTCATCGCATTTGATATAGCAGCTCCATTAAACGTGGCGTCTGCCATACAGGCTGCTCCGTCAATGAGGCTTTTGCCCACCAAGACAGTTTTCGGGCATCGCGAACAGATTTCAGACATTCATATGAATTCTGGGTTCCTCCGTGCTACATTATTTTGAGGAGGTTATCATCTGATATCCTATAATATACATGTGCCATTTTCTGTGCAACCTCTATTAAAAATGTATGGCCTCCAAGGTTTTATTGACAGGGTGGATCTTCACCATTTTCTATGGCTCGCTTGCACCAGCACCAATGCACACATCTATCCTGTAGTTGGAAGTGAATCCTCTCTTGTGCCAAGTGCCATCGAAGGATACATTAATGTCTATGATGGCATCCTCATCCTCCTTCAGCAACACTGCTATGTCTGGTTCTATGCTCTTCTAATTATCTTTGTAGCACTCCCCAGGCTGTAGCCCTCTCTGAATCTCTGCAACTAAAGTGTGGGGGAAAAGTACTTATTATGTCTATCAACATTAGTTATAACTGCAGGACTAAATATCAGCATGATACCCTATGTAAATATTAGCATGTATTTATAATAATAATAATATAATAATATATGCCATTTAGCTGACGCTTTTATCCAAAGCGACTTACAGTCATGTGTGCATACATTCTACGTATGGGTGGTCCCGGGAATCGAACCCACTACCCTGGCGTTACAAGCGCCATGCTCTACCAACTGAGCCACAGAAGGACCACAGCATGCACTTTATGTAACGATAATTTCTCAGTAATGACAGTCTACAGCCCTATGACACTGTAGGCCTATATGACAGTCTAATTGTATGTATGTTTTCCTATCACTCTGTTTAATTAACTTTGAATACTTTTGCTGGAGCAAGGAAATAAATATTGTTTATACATATCAAGTCACCTGACAATAATGGGCCACTCTCTCCTTTTATTTGCCTGTCACTCTCCTGCCATGTCTCTGACAAATCCCTTTGCTTATATTCTTTAGAGCTGCATAACCAAGTCCAAGTTCATGGGCTGGAGGAAGCATCCAAACATTTATATCAAATGCCACTCCTGGAGAAAGTGTAAACACTCCTCCTAAATTCATCACGATCACCTTCAGTCTGCACATTCTGCCTGGTGAACTTTGGAAGAGTTTAACAGGCCACATTCCATTATATTTACATAATACAATTGTTGAATTAAACATTAAATAAACAATTCCCAATATCTAAGATAGGCTGCAAAAATAAATGTATTTAGTAGGCTACAGTGCCTTGCGAAAGTATTCGGCCCCCTTGAACTTTGCGACCTTTTGCCACATTTCAGGCTTCAAACATAAAGATATAAAACTGTATTTTTTTGTGAAGAATCAACAACAAGTGGGACACAATAATGAAGTGGAACGACATTTATTGGATATTTCAAAAAAATTTAATAAATCAAAAACTGAAACATTGAGCGTGCAGAATTATGGATTGTTAGGATTTTCCACCATAATTTGCAGATAAATTAATTTAAAATGTGATTTTCTGGATTTGTTTCTTCTCATTTTGTCTGTCATAGTTGAAGTGTACCTATGATGAAAATTACAGGCCCCTCTCATCTTTTTAAGAGGGAGAACTTGCACAATTGGTGGCTGACTAAATACTTTTTTGCCTCACTGTATATCTCTCTGGTCACCCCCAGAACCAATTCTTCCTTTGGCTGCCTCTCCTTCCAGTTGACTGGAACAAACTACAAAAATCTCTGAAACCGGAAACACTTATCTCCCTCACAGGATTTAAGCACCAGCTGTCAGAGCAGCTCACAGATTACTGCGCCTGTACATAGCCCATCTATAATTTAGCCCAAACAACTACCTTCCCCTACTGTATTTATTTATTTAGCTCCTTTGCACCCCATTATTTCTATCTCTACTTTGCACATTCTTCCACTGCAAATCTACCATTCCAGTGTTTTACTTGCTATATTGCAGTGACGTGCCGTGGGCCTGGGCCTTCATTGAGATCCTACACAGTCCCACCCGAATTAATCCACCTCTTATTACCATCATTATGATGCCATGGCTCTAGACACTATACATTTAGACAGAAACGCAGTATAACCAGGCATTGCGTCACCTTGAAATTGACATTTTTATTCAGAGAATTGTAGGAGAAGAGTACAATACCTTTTCATTGTGCAGCTCCCGTTGGCCTGTGCGCTTGTTTGTTGAGCTGTAGATCCACTCAGGTGTCCCCAAAAGTTTTCAAAAGCACCATACTTTGGTATCTCGTTGCTGCCTTGGTTAGACAACTCAAGTTTTCAAAGCCAGTGTGGCTCCAAACACCAAATCGATCACTTGCAAATAATCGGGATACCCAGCGCTCGGAGTTGGAACTTTGAAAGTGGCGAACGGACCCCTTTCCCGCCTGTGACAGGCTCTGTAGCGTCGGGCGACCTCTCCTGACAATGTCTAACTTTTCTTGAAAAGTTTGTCTTGAGAATGGCGTTATAATTATATCCTCGACCAAATCGATATCTTCTCCTCCTTCCGCCATTGTGGGTTGAAAAAACAGCTTAGTAGTACGCAAATTAATTTGTTTATCAAATTCAGTTTCCTAGTTCTGAGGTTCTGCATAGACCTGCCCATAATAGGACCTGCCTCTCAATATTGGTAATCCAATCAAAAGATGTGCACGCACTACGCCTTCTAGCTGGCTCCTGTGTAACACTGAAGCCAGCCAGCAGGCATACAATAGCCAACTCTAAAGCTGATTGGTTGACACTAAATTTTCATTTCCATTCACTTTAAGCTCCAAGCGCCCGCACTGTTGATTCTGAAGGCCTGGGGGCAGATTTTAGACCCCTGGCAACACATGATGGCTGAATATGATTGGATAAAAGATCTAACATAAAGACCAGCCCTCCAAATCTCAACCTGGGGCTGGAAGCAGTACAACCAAGAGGGAAGCTATGAAATGAAGAGTATAACTCTTACTCTGGGGAATAATTTAATACATATTTGTGGGAAAATATATATATATTTTTATTATATTCTGATGATGTTTAGGCCAGCAGAGAAGGCCCTGACGGCCCACCACTGCTATATTGTATTTACTTCGCCACCATGGCCTTTTTTGCCTTTACCTCCCTTCTCACCTCATCTGCTCACATTGTATTTAGACTTTGTTTTCTACTTTTATTGACTGTATGTTTGTTTTACTCCATGTGTAACTCTGTGTTGTTGTATGTGTCGAACTGCTTTGCTTTATCTTGGCCAGGTCGTAATCGTAAATGAGAACTTGTTCTCAACTTGCCTACCTGGTTAAATAAAGGTGAAATAAATAAATAAAAAAGAGTTAATTGCATACTTACGAGCCCCTAAACAACAATGCAGTACAAATAAGAATAAGAACATAAAAGTAACATGACATTAAAGAGCAGCAGTAAAATAACAATACCGAGACTATATACAGGGGGGTACCGGTACAAAGTCAATGTGCGTAGGTAGAGTTATTAAAGTGACTATGCATAGATGATAACAACAGAGAGTAGCAGCGGTGTAAAAGAGGGAGGGCGATGCAAATAGTCTGGGTAGCCATTTGATTTGATGTTTAGGAGTCTTATGGCTTGGGGGTAGAAGCTGTTTAGATGTCTCTTGGACCTAGACTTGGCGCTCCGATACTGCTTGCCGTGCGTTAGCAGAGACAAGCCCTATGACTAGGGTGGCTGGGGTCTTTGACAATTTTTAGGGCCTTCCTCTGATGCCGCCTGGTATAGAGGTCCTGGATGGCAGGAAGCTTTGCCCTCGTGATGTACTGGGCCGTACGCACTACCCTCTGTCGTGCCTTGTGGGCGGAGGCCGAGCAGTTGCCATACCAGGCAGTGATGCAAACAGTCAGGATGCTCTCGATGGTGCAGCTGTTGAACCTTTTGAGGATCTGAGAACTCATTTCTTATGTCCAACAATAAACATTTGGGAACCCTGATCTACACCATGAGCTACACCTGCTGTGATTATAGTTGCTGTTGACTTTTTATGATATAGCCAATTTGTATAGCCAACTTTGTGGCAGTGGTAACTAGTGGAAACCATCATTACTTTAGAGCCGGACACAGTGTTGCAGTTATTTCGATACCCGTAGTGGTGTCTCCTTTTGACGTTATGTGGGTAAAAAGTTGTTTTATAATCTATTAACACACTCACAAACTGTACCAAGCAGCTATCTGAGGTTTGGACAGTTCTTTATTTCCCTTTTATAAGGCTGCTGGGTCTCCCCATAGTGGATATACATATACTGTATGTACAGGAGACTGCTATACTGGAGTTACACTGAGAGATAGGGCTGGGAGAGGGTCCACATTACACATTAGACTTCAAGAAACAACACTGATGTAGCCTCATCTCCAGGGAGCGGAATTTAGCAGAGAGAATGAGAGGGATGCGGGTAACAGCACAAGAGAATGGGGGCGGGGGGGTGCAGCCCAATGGCCTAGAGGGAGGCTGGATAACTTAATACAAGAAAATAACATACAGATTTCACGCACAGTGCATCTTTAAATAGGTTACGTGGAGAACCGCCTACCATAAATATCTGTATTTTCGGGAACCAACATATATAAAAATAATAAAATAAATAATTGTTCAGTCTTAAATTTATTTTATTTTTTATATTCTATTTTCTGTCTTTTATTCCCCCCTTTTGCGATTTGTTCCTTCCTTCCTTCCGTCTGCCTCTGAGGAGACGGAAATGAGAAAAAAACTAATCCAATCAAAAATAGCACGATACGAATTAGTAAAATTCAAATGAATGGAACACAACAGTCAAACCATCACGAAAAGAACACAGACACACTGAACAGAACAGCAAGAACACAGTACTTTTTTTAGCATCCTTATCACTGTTATGATCCTCATCTCCATCATCCTCATCCTCCTCCTCAGGTACTGGCGCGAGGCAGAGTAATTTTCCTCCCTGCGGCTCCGTTTATCTTGGAAGCATCCAGCTAGCCCAGCTCCATGGCATAGAGTTGGAAAGGGGGCTCACTCCCCATCTTTGCCATTATCACTTCTGTGACAGTGTGCTCTCTCCAACTCTATGCTCCCTGGTCATTACTGATTTCTCGGAATAACTTCACAGTGTGGTAGTAGTAGGACTAGGAGGTGGGTAGGATGGGGTGACAGGGAAAGCCAGGGGGTATCATCATATCGCAACTGGAACAGGGAATCATCATATCATAATAACCATGTACAGCAACGATTAGAAAACAACTAGAAATCCGAAAGTTCATTAAAAGCCAACAAAATGGTTGCCTTTGTTGCTCCGTCACGTCTCCTTCCTTCCCATCATATGGGGGTGGAGAAGGCTTCTGACTGGCTACAGCATACACTGATGGGATGGGCCCATGTCTGGCAGAGTGGGGATTGGAAGGTTGGAGAGGGAGGGAGTGTAGTCCAAGGCTGACTGGAATCCATTTGCTGGTGGGTGGGACTCAACAGGGTGATATGGAGAAAGGAATGTGGTTGGTTGGTACGTCAAATGTGTGATTGGCAGGTCATAGGATGAATCCTCTTCTCAGAGGTTTAGGCACGATGTTGTAGCAGTGCCCGCCTCTTCCGGCTGTAGTAGTGGCGTAGGCCGATCTGTCTGGCAAAGTTCATCATATAGTTTTGTTTACGAGTGCTGTGGGGAGTCAAAGACAGTGAGAGAGGAGAGAGAGAGTGGGAAGAAGAGAGGAAGGAGACCATTAGTGACCAGGAAGTGGTATTAACAGTATCCACACACTCACTCATGCAGACACCCTCTTTCATGTACACACATACACTCTCATATGCAAGCTCACACACTTCTAGATCCATGCTGGCATTTTCAATTGGGTTTCACACATAACCTCTAACACTCAAAAAACGATATTCTATTTAGCGGAAGGTGGACTGTTTTTTTAAGATGTGCATTACTTACTGAATATTGAAATGTGTATGTGACCATCATCTAATAGATGAACAATATTGTATGTATTGACATGTTCTCAATGGCAGTATCATAAGCAGACAGGTCAACAGGACAAGACGACATTGAACAACACAAAACTAGAGGACACAAGACTAGCTAGAGAGCTATACAGACACGGTCACAGACATTAGCTACAGATGTGGTCGAGATTCTGGGGTTTTCTAACTCTGACCACGGTTCTAAGGATCTAAGGAAGGAGAGTGTTTGAGGTCAGAGTTCGTAGAGTAACAGCCATCATATCACTTGGAAAAACAAATCAAAGTAATAAAGGTGCTGATTGAGGGAGGGAGGAGATACATTGAAAGAAAAGGTAATTAGACATAAAAAGAAGCTGTGATTGAAGATCGCACTTCTTGCTTAGCCTGTCATTTCATCTTCTGTCCAGCGGGAGGTGCCAGAAAGCCTGGAGTGCATCCAGTGGCCTCTGGGGGGTCGGGAGGTGTGTGGTGGAGGGGTGTGGTTGAAGGTCGGAAGGTGGCAGAAACGGGGATGGGGTGAGGGTGTGTTGGGGTGCTTTGCTAACTAAAATGGGATGTCTGACTGGCCGCTTCTGTTCTCTTTTTATCTTGTTAACAAAAGCGAGGGACAGTATTGCGGGAGCTCCAAACTCAGAGAAGGTTGTGGTTCATGGACCGGCAGCCATGGAGGTGGGGGGGAGCTTTGCAACGGTGGATTTAAAAAGCCATGCAAGGACTTCGATGGAAGAGGTTACTCTGATGATAATGATGGGGGCTGATGAGTTTTAGGTCTTTAGTGGTGCCTGACGATCTGAAGTTATGCCATTATGCTCTATATTCTAGTGTGTGTTGGGTTTAATTAATATAATGATGTTAGATGTTCAGGTTAGAATGAAGAGGTAAGTGTGTTACCCATATTACAGTGCCTGAACTGTGTAACTTGTGTGTGGCAGTGTCATCCTCACAGTGTGCTACGTGTCTAGGATCTGCACACATGTAACCACATTAAACAAAAGCCATACTTAAAACACAACGGCTGCAAGAGCGCAGACATTGATATAGTGATGCATTATATCACACAAATACACATAAACATGAAGCAGACCAATTGAGGTCTTCAGAAAAGCTATATATTTTACATTTTGAGAGACCTGCTTCCTCAAATTATTTATCGGTATTGTCTGAACTGTAGCTCTGTCTGTGTGTCATGGATGGGACTCGAAAGAGCCTGAACCTGGGTTATGATAGTGAGTGTGCCTCTATGGAGGTGGGGTGGGGGATTAAGGTGAAGGAGATGCTGACAGAAAAGAGGGTCAGGGGTGTAGCTGAAAGGTGAGGGGGTATCACAGGAGGGGAGAGGCGGAAGACTTACCTGACTCTACAGCAATGCCACAGGGAGCAGAATACAGGAGAGAGCAGAGGTTAGAGCGCGAGAGGGGAGGAGGGGGTGGAGGGGGTGCTGCAGGCTCGCAGAAAGGTCTGGGGGGGCAGGAACCCCGGCCGCCTGGGGAGGCGAAAGGGGCCAGGGAGGAGGGAGAGAGAGGGGTGGGTAGAGAAAGAAAGAGGGAGCAGGAAGTATGCAGAGAGAGGTAGAGCAAGAGAGAAAAGAAGGAATAGGGGAGTGAGAGAGAAGCAAAAGAGACCAAGGATGTAGAGAGAAAGAGAGAGCGATAGATAGACAATAACAGATGGAAATGGAGGAGTGAAAGAGAAAGAGAGGACCAATCCGTCCATTATGCACCAGAGAGAACGAGAGAGGGAGTAATAGGAAAAAAGGGATATTGGAAGGAAGAGGAAGGAGGAGATGGAGCCATGATAAGACATGAGGTAGCAGAAAAGCATAAGCGCAGGCAGAGGAAGAAGCAGCATTGGAAGGGGAGGAGGTAGAGGAGGAGGAAATGGAGGAGTATGGTCACACATGTTCGTGATTGTGAGGCCAGGGAGGAGAGGCACGGGATGACGAAAGAAACAATTGAAAAGGAGGAGAGGAGTGTGAGGGGTGGTGGTGGGAGACAGAGAGACAGAAATAAAAGAGAGAAGTGTGAGGATTGCGTACAGTTATTCTGTTCAGCAGACACTGTTGTTGAATGTTGAAAACCAGCCATGGGAGTGGGAGAGTAGGAGTGCAGGTCAAGGCCAAACGAAACCAGAGACAGCTCATGTAAGGACTGTGTGTATTGTGTACTGTATGTGTGTGCTTTGCCATGACGCAAGACAGATATCATATAAACCTAAACAGTGAATATTTGTACTATATTGGGTATTTGTTGTTTTCCAACTCACGACACCAGCACTGACAGGACCAACTTAGTGAACAACATTGTGGTCATCAAGCCTATACATACACATTCTGTCACTTATGTGAAACATTTGCAATGTATTGGCCACTTAATGACATTCAATAGCATCTTATGCAGCCTGGTCTCATAGACTAGACGTAACATAGCAAAAGCAAATTCGACACTCAATGTGTTACGATTGTTATGGTTTTGTGAGACAGAAGGTTACTTATGGCAAAAACTAACGTGGGGTGGTTGGTCAGGGTGGATGGGTAGCCATATAACACGAATGTCTTGCAACCCAAAGGTTGCATGTTCAAATCTCATCATGGACAATTTTAGCTAATTAGCAACTACTTACTACATTTGAGCTACTTTGCAACTACTTAGCATGTTAGCTAACCCTTCCGCTAACCCTAACCTTCACATTTGAACCTAACACTGACCTTAACGCCTAGACTTAGCGTTAGACACTGCAATAAGTAAGCAGCTTGGTTTGAAGAAATCAACTGTGGGAGCAATTATTAGGAATTGGAAGACATACAAGACCACTGATAATCTCCCTCGATCTGGGGCTCCATGCAAGATCTCACTCCGTGGGGTCAAAATGATCACAAGAACGGTGAGCAAAAATCCCAGAACCACACGGGGGGACCTAGTGAATGCCCTGCAGAGAGCTGGGACCAAATTAACAAAGCCTACCATCAGCAAAAACAAAACACACCAGCCGGGCAACAAAGGAGTGGCTTCGTAAGAAGCATTTCAAGGTCCTGGAGTGACCTAGCCAGTCTCCAGATCTCAACCCCATAGAAAATCTGTGGAGGGAGTTGAAAGTCTGTGTTTCCCAGCAACAGCCCCACAACATCACTGCTCTAGAGGAGATCTGCATGGAGGAATGGGCCAAAATACCAGCAACAGTGTGAGAAAACCTTGTGAAGACTTACAGAAAACGTTTGACCTCTGTCATTGCCAACAAAGGGTATATAATAAAGTATGGAGATAAACTTTTGTTATTGACCAAATACTTATTTTCCACCATAATTTGCAAATAAATTCATAAAAAATCCTACAATGTGATTTTCTGGATTTTTTTTTCTCATTTTGTCTGTCATAGTTGAAGTGTACCTATGATGAAAATTACAGGCCTCTCTTATCTTTTTAAGTGGGAGAACTTGCACAATTGATGGCTGACTAAATACTTTTTTGCCTCACTGTATAATGCTTGCTTGAATTGCAATTCCTAGCATTTCATATGAATTACACTTGAGTGTACAAAACATTTGGAACACGACAGACTGGCAGATTGAGCCTAAAAACGGGGCGGTTTTGAGAACAGCCTGGGGGATTGTTTGGGGAATGAGGAACCAGGGGTTACTAGGATGGTTGGAGATACTCACAGAACTACTTCCACATGGTCCAGCGCCCACTGGTCATGTCCCACACCGTCGTGACGCGGCTGCCACCACCGCAGCTCCACCCCTTTAGCTCTCGCCTCTCTGTGAAAGTTAGAGGTCAGATATTAAGAATGGGTGTGGGTCTTTCTCAATTATTATTTCCTTGATCACTCATGTCCTCTCTACCTAGCTTAAAACAAATGTTCCCAAATGTTCCCACAACTGAACGTTCGCTTAAGCGTTATTGGGTAATATCTAACGTTTTCATAGGAATGTTCCAGTGATGTGCAACAACTGTTTCCAAGAGAACATTCCCTTAATGTCAAACAGAGCTTACCCAGAACGTGGTTACCATGTTCTCAGAATATTCAATAGTAATGTTCTAGACACGTTTTATGGGAACTTTGCAAGAACATTCCTGTGTCCAGTTTTCCTTTTTCATCATTATACAGCGCATTAGGAAAGTATTCAGACTCCTTCCCTTTTTCCACATTTTGTTACGTTACAGCCTTATTCTAAAATGGATTCAATTAAATGTTTTCCTCATCAATCTTCAGTGACTGGGTGACTAGTCAGGATCGAGAGACCTGCAGAGAAGGATCTGCAGAGAAGAATGGGAGAAATATTGTGTTAGCTAATCCAAGTTTATCAGTCTCAATGTCAACAGTGAAGAGGCGACTATGGGGTGCTGGCCTTCGAGGCAGAGTTGCAAAGAAAAAGCCATATCTCAGACTGGCCAATAATAAGAAAATATTAAGATGGGCAAAAGAACACAGACACTGGACAGAAGAAATCTGCCTAGAAGGTCAGCATCCCGGACTTGCCTCTTCACTGTTGACGTTGAGACGGGTGTTTTGCGGATACTATTTAATGAAGCTGCCAGTTGAAGATTTGTGAGGCGTCTGTTTCTCAAACTAGACACTCTAATGTACTTGTCTTCTTGCTTAGTTGTGCACCAGGGTCTCCCACTCCTCTTTCTATTCTGGTTAGAGACAGTTTGTACTGTTCTGTGATGGAAGTAGTACACAGTGTTGTTCGAGATCTTCAGTTTCTTGGCAATTTCTCGGATGGATTAGCCTTCATTTCTCAGAACAAGAATAGACTGACGAGTTTCAGAATAAAGTTGGTTGTTTCTGGCAATTTTTAGCCTATAATGTGCCGTTCTGTAAAGGGAGTAGTACACAGCGGTGTACAAAATCTTCAGTTTCTTGGCAATTTCTCGCATGGAATAGCCTTAATTTCTCAGAACAAGTATAGACTGACGTGTTTCAGAAGAAAGGTCTTTGTTTCTGGCCATTTTGAGCCTGTAATCGAACCCACAAATGCTGATGCTCCAGATACTCCACTAGTCTAGACGGACAGTTGTATTGCTTCTTTAATCAGAACAACAGTTTTCAGCTGTGCTAACATAATTGCAAAAGGGTCTTCTAATGATCAATTAGCCTTTTAAAATTATTAACTTGGATTAGCTAACACAACGTGCCATTGGAACACAGGAGTGATGGTTGCTGATAATGGGTCTATGGGTCTATAATATGCTGATAATGGGTCAATGGGTCTATAATACGTCTATGAATAAATAATCGTCTGTTTCCAGCTACAAAAGTCATTTACAACATTAACAATGTCTACACTTTATTCCTGATCAATGAGATGTTATTTTAAATGGACAAAAAATGTGCTTTGTTAAAAGTACACAGAAGAAAAACTATTTTATGAATCATAGAGATTCAGGAGTAACATTAGAACAGGGTAAAATGCCTCAGCAACATTAGAGCACTATACAGAAAGTCCTTGCTGAAATGAGTAAAACAAATCAATGATGAGAGAGTAGTCAGATGAACTGATAACTGACAGACATGGTGGCATAGTAGAAATATTGGAATGCAGTGAACCAAGAGGTTGTGGGTTCAAATCACAAGTGAGGACATGATGAATAGTAATTAATGTATAATTACTGTGTGTTCCTAACTTTGTCAACAGAGAAAGAGCTGTGAATGGATCAGTGGTTCATTAATCAGAGCCAACAGTAACAAGGCATGACGTGCAATGAGAACATTTCTTTGGGACCATCAGGTGACTTCCTGACAACTGATACACTGAAACGTGTCTAGAACATTAATAAATTGTACGTTTGATGGGACGTGGATAGAATTTTGTCCTAACCCTCAGAAAACTAGACACATTAATGTTTGTGAAACGTTCCAATGAAACGTGTCTAGAACATTAACATTGGATATATTGGGACAAGGACGTAAGGAATCACAGATGAACTGAGAAAGAGCTGTGTGTCAGTATTAATGTGTGTTTAGACAATTTACATCTAAATGAAATAAACTTTTATTGAAAGGAAAAACATCTCTGTATGTATAGGTTCACTCACAGTGGGATGTTGTAGGACACTCTCTGGGCCTTGATGAAGTCTTTGGGCTGGTGCTGGGCGATCACGTGCCAGCTAACTCCATTATTGACAGTGTACTGTAGCAGCACAGCTCTGTCCACTGTGTCAGGCTGGTCCAGGGCTGTGTTACAACTGTCTGTCTGGGACACACTACCTATCTGCAGGACGAACATGATCTTACTGTGGGTGGAGGAGGGGAGAGCGAGAGAGAAAAATTTGTAAGATTGGTAGGACAAAAATACCAAGGCAAATTTAGGCTCCAAGTTTTCCATCTTAGTCCTGCTGTATATTGACCTCTCATTAGCCTTGGCTAGGATTAGTTAGGCTGGGCTAGGCTAGAATGAGCTAGAATAGGCTTCATGCCATAGGGGGCACGTGCCACCACAGATTTGTGTTGTATGTTTACAAAAAATCTGTAATACTACTAGCCACAGCAATTTTATTAAGTTGGCGTTAGCTAGTCCAGATAAGTTCCCAATCTCCCAACCTCATAGCCATCTACCAAGAAGACATTTCAGGCTATCAATCAAGAGTAGCTAGCTTGTCTAACTATCTTAGCCTCACTAGGGTAGGGGGCACCATTTTCACCTCCGGATGAAAAACGTGCCCAAAGTAAACTGCCTGCCAACCAGGCCCAGAAGCTAGGATATGCATATAATTGGCAGATAAAGTTTCCAAAATTGTACAAATAATGTATGAGTATAACAGAACTGATATGGCAGGAGGAAAGCTGTGAAAAATCCATCCAGGAAGTGGATTTTGTTTATGTTTGTAGTTTTCTATTGAATGCCATTACAGTACCCATTGACTTAGGACTCAAATTGCACTTCCTATGGCTTCCACTAGATGTCAACAGTCTTTAGAAAATGTTTCAGGCTTGTATTTTGAAAAATGAAGGAGTTGGACCACTTTGAATGAGTGGACACTGCAGTGTCTTTCTTGTTTTCCTTTTATATTGATGGAGCTATTGTCCGGTTAAAATGTTATTGATTATTATGACTAAAAACAATCTGAGGATTGATTATAAACATCATTTGACATGTTTCTACACACTTTACTGATATTTGTCGGATTTTTCGTCTGTCTGTAGTGACTGCATTTGAGCCTGAACAAAACTGAGGTTTTTGGATATAAAGAGGGACTTTATTGAACAAAACAAACATTTATAGAGTAAATGGGAAAGTAAGAGATTACTTTTATCACTATTTCTGACTTATGTATCTCCTCTACTTGGCTGGTAACTGTTTGTAATGATTTGACTGCTGGGCGCTGTTCTCAGATAATTGCATGGTATGCTTTCGCCGTAAAGCCTTTTTGAAATCTGACACTGTGGTTGGATTAACAAGAAGTTCATCTTTAAACCGATGTATAACAGTGTATGTTTTATGAATTTTTATAATGAGTATTACTGTTTTTGAATTTGGCGCTCTGCAATTTCACTGCATGTTGGCCAGGTGGGACACACCTTGCGTCCCACACCCCCTCGAGAGGTTAAATGGCGTGCCTGCTGGCAAGGTTGGTAGACTTTAGAAAAGCAAGCAATAACTAAAAATAGAAAAAACTGTCAGCTGGATACAGCCAGTTCAAGAGGTGTGCCTAGATATGCAGAAAAATAGACATATTTTTGACATAGAATTAAGCATAATGATTTTGGCTCTAGATTGCAGGAAAAAGCTGATTCAGGTGTTTGAAAAATACTAAATTCTCCACCGCCCAGCCATCCTGACGTACTTTGTGCCCTCTTTTTGGGGTGTATGACGCCCCTGTTCAGTACTTGTCTCGTGTGAGGTCCAGAGGCTTGGTCTGCTCATTTTACAGCTACTCTGTACAGTATAATCTTCTACTGTATAATGAGCATCTCTCACTGTCCCTTTAGTAGTTGGCAAGACTAGGCTAGTACAGCACAGTACAATCCATTGTCCAACCCTACCTGGCTCGTGTCAGGTCGAGTGGCTTGGTGACAGCCTGCCTCATCTTACAGCCGTTGAAGTAGAGCGAGTCACCGTGGGCGTGGGGAGAAAGCTGACCACACCCACTTCCCACCCCGCCACCCTGGATGAGTTGCCAGCTCTCCTCTGACATGCTACCTGACTCAAAGTTATCCTTTATGGAGCTGGGTAGGTCACTGCCGGACAGGGAGCAGTCATCACCTGGGAGATGGAGGAGAGAAAGAAAGGGTGGTTTGTTTAGATTGTGGTGCTGCAGAGTTGGGGTCCATTAAAGAATATACATATATATTTGATTGAAAAGCAATGAGA
The DNA here is from genome assembly GCF_023373465.1 of Oncorhynchus keta. Taxonomy (NCBI): domain Eukaryota; kingdom Metazoa; phylum Chordata; class Actinopteri; order Salmoniformes; family Salmonidae; genus Oncorhynchus; species Oncorhynchus keta. Next base: position 86,687 of record NC_068442.1, read on the forward strand.
ATTTGGAATTTCAGTTTACTTCCATAATTGACTGAATTGACCCCAACCGTGGCGCGCTACATTTTAGATGAGAGACACTAGGAACACTCCCAACATTTGAATGCATAAAGAATCAAGTTGAACCAATATGAATGCTAGCTGTCAATTAAAGGGAACATTGTACTGGCCCCTACGGTTAGTGTTTGTGTGGTACTCAGTCAGACCCACCATGGTGTCCCTCGTCACAGATACAGACAAATCCGCTAGTACAGTAACCATGACCACTACACAGCCCTGGGCACGCCTCCCCAATGTACATGTGGTCCACCCCCCAGCCATGACGCTCGCCAACACCCTCCTTCTGGATCCAACGGAACTGCGTGGCACTGCAGGAGAAGGGTGAGAGTGTGAGAGAGAAAAAGAGTTATAGAACTATGACAAGAAAGAGCGGAACTGAGAGAGATACCCTTTACAGACAAAAATGTTCCTTATAGAAGCTCGTTGATAACAGCCTTGATCACCCTTCAGACAAATAAATAAAATGCTGGTTCAGAAGCTTCTCTTCTCTTTCAGAGAACTGCTCTGCTCCTGCATGGAATACTCACATTTAGTTACCCACAACAAACATCATTAGCCAGTTTGTTACCTTGCTAGCTTAGTGAGTGGCAAAAGGCTAATTTGCAAAAGCGGTCCTACCCTGAGGAGACGTGGTCAGGCAGCTGGACAGTGACTCTTGTCCAGGTAGAGCTGTTGACAGGACTGTAGATGGTAGATTCATGGAACATGAAGGGAGAGCAGCCCACGTTGTTCACAGAGGAGGGAAGACACTCTGACTGGACCAGCTGCCATGAGTCAGACCTGGAGAGAAGAGAGGGAAGGAAGAAAGAGGATTGTAAACTGCTCTAATCCTTAAATGTTGGAGGGGTGCCCTCCACCAAGGGCTATCTCCAACTCTCGCCATAGGTTATGGATGTGAATCAGATCTGGCCACTCCAAAAGAGTCTAGCATCTCTTTATGAACCATTCCTGGGTGCCCTAAGATGCGGGTTTGGGTCGTTGTCCTGCTGGAAGATCCACAATGTTCAATGGAGACCCTGTTTCTGGACACTGAGTTGAACATAGACTCAAAAACACCTGATAATCTGCTGATTTTATAATGCCTTGCACGCGTTCAAGGACTACAGTACCAGAATCAGCAAAGAAAGCAACCCCGCAGCATTACAAAACCTCCCCCATCTTCGATTGTAGGGAGGCTATTCTTTTCATTGAATGCTTCATTTGGTCGTCAGTAAACACAGCGTTGATCTGTATTGCCAAATAACTCTAATTTTGTTAAATTGGTCCACATAAATGTTTTCCCAGGATTTAGGCTTGTTCAGTTGAGTTTGAGTAGTTCACGCTCACACACTTTTTCACTCATCATATGCTGCTGCTACTCTGTTCTTTATTTTACTCTTATTATTATTTATCCTGATGTCTAGTCACTTTACCCTGCCTTCATGTACATAGTGATTATGGAAAATATTCAGACCCCTTGACTCTTTCCACATTCTGTTACCTTACAGCATTATTCTAAAATGGATGACATTTATTTTTCCCCTGTCAATCAACACAATACCCAATAATCTCAAAGCAAAAACACGTTTAGATTTTTTTTTGCAAATGTATTAAAAACAACAACTGAAATAGTACATTTACATAAGTATTCAGACCCTTTATTCAGTACTTTGTTGAAGCACCTTTGGCAGTGATTACAGCACATTGATCTGGTGCTGGTACTCCCTTGTAGCTACATTATTGTACAATTTATTTTACTCATTTTGTGTTTCTATTTTATTTTTAAACTATGTATTGTTTGGAAAGGCTCGTAAACATACATTTAACCATAAAGTCTACAACAGTTGTATTCGGTGCATATTACAAATACAATTTTACAATTTTTTTTTTATTTGATTTGAAACACTGTAGCTCTGTTGAAGGTTGTGGGTCTGCATTCAGGACAACAACCCCAAACACTCATCAAATGCACCCTGGAAGGGTTCAAGAAACTAGAGTTGCCAGTGAAGAGTCCAGATCTGAATCCCATCCATAACCTATGGCTAGAGCTGAAAACAGCAGTTGGTGAAGGGCACCCCTCCAACCTGGAAGGATTAGAGCAGATTCTGCACACAATAATTATGTCCAAACCATGTCTTCATTTTCTAAATTAAAATTGTAAACTTAAATTTACAAAAATAAAATCCAATAACATGGTGTGGTGACAAATTAAGAAAATGGAAGGGTGTCAATATATTTGTCCCAGCACTGTAAATTAGCACATAGGAAGAAATCTCTCCTACCTGGCATCCTTTCTGTACTGCAGCAGGACAGAATGGTGGTCTTCACAGCTGTCTGCCTCACAGCCCACCACAATCTACATACAGTGTGACAGAGAGAGCCACAAGTAAGTTGTGGGGTTCCACAGGGATCGATTCTTGGACCTCTCTCTGTTTGTAGATTATGATAATGATTTTAAATTGTCAAATGTAGCCATGTTGTGAATGCTAAGAGGTAGCACCTTGAACTGTAGGATGTATCCAGGCTGTACTATAAGCTCTCGGGTGGCTAGGATGTTGTGTGTTTTGTCCTGGTTCTTGTTGGGCCAGTAGAGGTGGAAGGATGGGTTGCCACAAAATCCAGCCGTACGCACCGCATTGGGATAGAAGTTCCAGCTCTCCTCGTGGGACACACCCTCTGGGAGAGAGAGCGAGAGAGAGAGAGGATCCAGAAGATTTCAGAATGTTATTCAAGAGAGACAAGGAGAATAGAATAGCAAGCTTAAGACACCTTCACAATCAACAACAGGACAAAACAGAGCCCAGATTCATCTTTACACTTTCACCTCCCATTCCATGTCAGAGGTGTTTCAGCACAAACTATCTAACATCATCGAAGATGTCCAGCTGGGTGGAGGGATTGATGTTACGTTTTGCTATCCTATATTACGTTATGCTATGCTGTGTTTACCGTCATCGAAGGTGTCGAGCAGGGTGGAGGGGTTGATGTCAGACCCTCCCACCAGGATGTTGTCTACAGCCCACTGAGCACGCTCCAGCCCAGGTGATGCCAGACCGGAGGAGACAGAGAAGGGCTGCCACCACCGCAGCCGCGTGGTGTTAGACAGCGCCCCCTCTGGTAAAACAATGTAATCACGCCTCACAGACACATACTTCAGATAGTCCATCTCATGAAGCAGGGTCCAGGACACACCTGGGGGAGGCATGAATTAAATCTCAGGGGGGACAAAATCCTCTATTATTCAGCAGTGTACTAAAGATTACATCTACTACAAACTAAACTTTCCATCAGTTTACTACTGCTTAGTACAGTTTACCTCCGTCTTTGGAGTAGTCCAGCAGCACTCCCTCTTTGCGACAGGTTGGGCGATGGCACATGGTCATGTTTTCTTCACTTCCTATCCTGGCCCAGTACTCTACAAACCTGATCATCACAGTTCATACAGCCATTAACATTGGAATACTTATGCCGGGACTCAAACAGATAAACAACCTGTGCACATCTGAAGCATTTCCAGCGATAGTGATCTCAGCGAACATATGGAAAAAACGATATATCTTATGAAAAGTTTGAGTGGTAGTAGGAACTGAAAGGGAATGTTATAACAAAATCATGTGTAGTTGACAGACTTTTGATCAGTAGAGGTACTAACTTGGCTCCTCTGAGGTCGAGGTCAGCGGTGACGGCCTGCCTGGCGTCTGCTCCTCCAAAGTACAAAGCGGTCCCCTCCACCAGAACCCCACAGTCAGTACAGGGATGACCCCCCTCCAACACCTGCCACTGAGGGCCCTGCGCCCCCTCCCAGTCAAAACGCTCCTTCAGAGATGTCTGGGGAAATAGAATAGAAACTTTATCGTCCATAGTATGGACATTTGTCTTCTGCCCTTTTCCCAACACCCCTGACACACACAAACGTTCCGAGCCATATAATCTGCCATGGTGCAGAATCCCTAGGGGGAGGGCAATGTAATTGCATTTTGAATTGCATTGTTTTTGCTATGTGTACAAAATAAATGGTCCTTCAAGCCGGATAGGGACACTTTGTATGTCATTGTATGAAATGTATAACATAAATAAAGATTGATTAACTGATTGATACCTTGAGTGCAGTGCTGGCGTAGCAGCTGGGTCCAGTGAAGCCTGGTTCACAGATACATCGCTGGTCTAGACACTCTCCATGTCCCCCACAATGGCTGTCACACGCTGGCCCAATGTAGAAGTTCTCCACAGCCCACTGGGTATCACTGTGTTGCTGGTAGAACCGGAAACGCACCGCCCTGCAGAACATTACACATAATGTAGGTTAAGAACTGATGTAGAAGTTCTCCACAGCCCAATGGGTATCAGAGTGCTGAAACAAAAAAAATGCACCGCCATACACACCATACACACAGGATTGTCATAAAGATTAAGTTAGGCAAGACTTTAAAATTATTTTCCCTAGGCTGTTTAAGGAACCCTCCTTTCAACTGTAACTTGAGACAGTCCGAATGTCTTGAACCAAAATAAAGTATTGGAGGAAGCAAGGAGAGAGTGTGCCAGCCAGGTTGAGTATATGTGTGTTTGTGTGTGCATGCTTACGTACACTACTAGTCAAAAGTTTGGACACATCTACTCATTCAAGGGTTTCTTTATTTTTACTATTTTCTACATTGTAAAATAATAGCGAAGACATCAAAATACATATACAATACATAGTTTATATTTGATATTCTTCAAAGTAGCCACCCTTTTCCTTGATGACAGCTTTGCACATTCTTGGCATTCTCTCAACAAGCTTCTTAAGGTAGTCACCTAGAATGCATTTCAATTAACAGGTGTACCTTGTTATTAAAACTTAATTTGTGGAATTTCTTTCCTTCTTAATGCATTTGAGGCAATCAGTTGTGTTGTGACAAGGTAGGGGAGGTATACAGAAAATAGCCCTATTTGGCACAAGTCCATGTTATGGCAAGAACAGCTCAAATAAGCAAAGAGAAACGACAGTCCATCATTACTTTAAAACATGAAGGTCCGTCAATCCGTAAAATGTCAAGATCTTTAAAAGTTTCTTCAAGTGCAGTTGCAAAAAGATCTATGATGAAACTGGCTCTCATGAGGAAAGGAAGACCCAGAGTTACCTCTGCTGCAGAGGATAAGTTGATTCGAGTTACCAGCCTCAGAAATTGCAGCCCAAATGAAATGCTTCACAGAGTTCAAGTAACAGACACATCTCAACACTGTTCAGAGGTGACACGCCATCCCATCTGGTTTGCGCTTAGTGTGACTATCATTTGTTTTTCAACAGCTCAGTTACCCAACACACCTCCAGGCTGTGTAAGAGCTATTTGACAAAGAAGGAGAGTGATGGAGTGCTGTATCAGATGTCCTGGCCTCCACAGTCACCCGACCTCAACCCAATTGAGATGGTTTGGGATGAGTTTGACCGCAGAGTGAAGGAAAAGCAGCCAAAAAGTGCTCAGCAGATGTGGGAACTCCTTCAAGACTGTTGAAAAAGCATTTCAGGTGAAGCTGGTTGAGAGAATGCCAAGAGTGTGCAAAGTTGTCATCAAGGCAAAGGGTGCTACTTTGAAGAATCTAAAATCGAAAAAATATTTTGATTTGTTTACATTTTTTTTGCTTATTACATGATTCCATATGTGTTATTTCATAGTTTTGATGTCTTCACTTTTATTCTACAATGTAGAAAACTGTACAAATAAAGAAAAATCCTGGAATGAGTAGGTGTGTCCAAAGTTTGGACTGGTACTGCTATGTGCATGTTTGTACTGTATGGATCAGGCTTGTCACTCACGTGTCTGCCAGGCTGTCCGTTAGGGGGTAGACGGCCCTTTTCCAACCCTGGGCAGGGAAGAAGACACTGGGCTGGGAGATCTGTCCTCCACAGCAGGGGTCAGCAGGTAGACACTGGGGCACCAGGTACCTCCAGGAGACACCGAAGTCCACAGAATACTGGACATGGACCTGATGCTCGGCATGGCGCTCCGGCACACTGCAGCCCACCACAATCTGTAGAGACACATGGACTTGCAAAAACATAACTTGTACATACACACATATCCTGTACTTTTGATCACAGCATACACAAATACACCCAACCCCCCCCCACAGACACACACACACTCCTAGCGGTTAATCTCAGAAGTGTCTAGGGAAGCAGGGGTGTTCAATGTCAGTTATGGAGGGCCAAAACAGCTTTCATCCTCTCCTAATCAGGAACTGATTCAGACCTGGGATACCAGGTGAGAGCAATTAACTAATAGGTAGAAACAAAAAACAGAAGTGTTCCGGAATTGAACATCCCTGGTCTAGAGGGTAGGAACAGGGATTGTTTTTCGACAGGGCCACACACTCAACCATTTCCACTGTTTTGTACACAATTGTTGTTACCTTGAACTGCATGACCCAGCCTTTGTCCGGGACAATGTCATGTGTGACTGCATACACCACTCTGCCGTCATCATTACCACACACCATAACTCCGTCTGGAGAGCTACAGAACCTCTGAACCGCACAGTCCTCACTGAACAGCCAGTGATCACTCACTGAGCGAGAGGGAAGCAGTGGAGAGGGGTCAGAGAAAGGAAGAGGGAGAGAGAAAGTAAGCATCCATCTCATCAAACAAAATACCTTTTTTCAAATACCTTATTTGTTTTTTTCATATACGTAGATTCAATAAATGTTCCTTCTGAAAGCAGTTGTATTTGATGCGGTCATTGCTTATTAGGATGAAACCTAATATGAGAGGCACAAAATCAACTCAACAATCAGACATGGGCAGTCAAGAATTAGGGCCTGTATGACTGAAAGATCCTCCCCCAACTGTGTATGTACATGTAGTTGTGTATTTACCTGTCGTTGTGTATGTACCTGTGGTGGTGTATGTTGTGGTCTCGTCCAGATCCCCTGTGTATATACCTGAGGTGCTCTCCTCCTCTCCCTCATTCAACAGGCCTATCCTGCCCGTGGGGGTACCATCAGCGGGCGCTCTCTCATGGTTAGGCAGCGCCACCCCTCCGAAGGTGTCAGAGATCTGTGCCCGCGGGTCGGAACCAGCGATTAGGACGTTATCCAGTGCCCAGTCACTGTGGTCGGACCCCTCGTGGGTCGGTTGCCACCAGCGCACACGCACACCCTCCTGACGGGCCGCATGGGGCAGCAGTACATTGACGAATCTACACATGACACACAGGTTAGGATTGGGAACAGCTGATGTGAAGGAAAAAGACAGGTTAAAGCCAATTCCCAGTTACTGTATATCCTATTTTACTGTACTTCATTACTTGTAAGTCTATAAATACTCCTACTTTTATCATGTGTGTTAAGCCTGACGAAGACCTTTGGGTAGAACATAAACCGTGGGAGCACTGGGAGCAATCAACAAAGTGTGCGTATATCTATTTTTCATAAAAAAAGGCCCACCCAGGCTTTCTGTACAGGTCGTAAAAGATCTCTGTCAACAGGATCCAGTTGATTCCACCATTCAGACTGAACTCCAGTAGTACACACTGGTTACGGTTGCTCGGCGGGGTCATGCAGCCATACATAAAGTAGAACTGGATGAACTCTGCTTTGGTCAGGTTCAGATCCACCGTCACCAGCTGACGACTACAACTCTGTTGGAGAGAGACAGATACAAGAGACAACATGGAGGTTAAAGAGAAAGACATATTAGGTGGTGTCACAAACCTCGTCCTCCTCTTCTGAGAGTAGCGAGAAGGATCGGAGGACTAACACTGAACAAAAACAACAAACTAACAGTCCCGTAAGGTGAATGACAAAACACTAAACAGGAAATAGACACCCAAGAAACCCAGGTGGAAAAAGGCTACCTAGTATGATTCTCAATCAGAGACAACTAACGACACCTGCCTCTGATTGAGAACCATAGTAGGCCGAACACAAAAACCAACATAGAAAAACAAACAGACTGCCCACCCCAACTCACACCCTGACCATACTAAAACAAAGACAAAAAACAAAGGAACTAAGGTCAGAACATGACAGATGGAGAGACACACCAGGTTTGGGCTCAATTTAATTTACGTATTAAAGTTAAAATGTTAATCATTTTTAATTGAGGTGAAAGAGAAAATCAAATTCAAGTAAAAATAGCGTTTTATTTTCAATAAGGAAGTGTCTGTTATTAAATTGTAGTGTCAGCTCACTTTCCAAAATGAACTGTAATAAATTCTAACCCTGATAACAACAGAGAGGCGGGGGCAATGCAAATACATTTTGAGGATCTGAGGACCCATGCAACATCTTTTCAGTCTCCTGAGGGGGAGTAGGTTTTGTCGTGCCCTCTTCACGACTGACTTGGTGTGATTGGACCATGTTAGTTTGTTGTTGATGTAGACACCAAGGAACTTGAAGCTCTCAACCTGCTCCAGTGCTGCCCTGTAGATGAGAATGGGGTCATGCTCGGTCCTCTTTTTCCTGTTGTCCACAATCATCTCCTTTGCCTCCTTTGGCTGTAGTCAATGAATAGCATTCTCACATAGGTGTTCCTTTTGTCCAGCTGGGAAAGGGCAGTGTGGAGTGCAATAGAGATCGCATCATCTGTGGATCTGTTGGGGCGGTATGCAACTTGGAATGGGTCTAGGGTTTCTGGGATAATGGTGTTGATGGGAGCCATGACCAGCCTTTCAAAGCACTTCATGGCTACAGACGTCAGTGCTACGGGTCGGCTGTGCTTCCCTTTGTAGTCTGTAATGGTTTGCAAGCCCTGCCACATCCGACGAGCATCAGAGCCGGTGTAGTACGATTCGATCTTAATCCTGTATTGATGCTTTGCCTGTTTGATTGTTCGTCGGAGAGCATAGTGGGATTTCTTATAAGCTTCCTGGTTAGAGTCAGAGTCCCGCTCCTTGAAAGTGGCAGCTCTAGCCTTTAGGTAGTGCGGATGTTGCCTGTAATCCATGGCTTCTGGTTTGGGTATGTACGTACGATCACTGTTGGGATGACGTCATCTATGCAGTTAGTGATGAAGCCAATGACTCATGTGGTGTACTCCTCAATGCCATCGTAGGATTCCCTGAACTTATTCCAATCTGTGCTAGCAAAACAGTCCTGTAGCTTAGCATCTGCTTCATCTGACCACTTTTGTATTGATCTAGTCACTGGTGCTTCCTGCTTTAATTTTTGCAGGAGGAATCAGGAGGACAGAATTATGGTCAAATTTGCCAAAATGAGGGCGAGGGAGAGCTTTGTATGCATCTCCGTGTGTGGAGTCAAGGTGGTCCAGAGTTTTTTTCCCCTCTGGTTGCACATGTAACATGCTGATAGAAATTTGGTAAAACGGATTTAAGTTTCCCTGCATTTAAGTCCCCGGCAACTAGGAGCTCCGCTTATGGGTGAGCGTTTTCTTGTTTGCTTATGCCGGAATACAGCTCATTCAATGCTGTCTTACTGTAGTGCCAGCCTCTATCTGTGGTGGTATGTAAACAGGTATGAAGAATACAGATGAAAACTCTCTCTGTAGGTAGTGTGGTCTACAGGCACAATGTATTGATAGATTGATAGGCACTGACCCCGCTGAAGTGCAGTGCAGCCCCAGATGCCACCGCCCCACAAACAGTGCTGAGCTTTCCCCCGGTTACCAGGTGCCAGTGGCTAAGAGAGGGGGCCCGGCTGAAACTGTCCTTCAGCTGGGAGGGCAGGGGGGCCACAGGCTCATCACAGTACTCGCCTTCCCACTCTGGGTCACACCTACATGGGGGACGAGAGGTGAGAGAAAGGGGTAAGGAGGTTATTGAATGGCCTCTCAGGTTGCTATGTGTGACATTGTTGTTACAGATGTCGGAACTTCTACTTCAACATGGCAATGGAACACCACATTTGTGTCTGTAATTATTATTTCATGCTGGTGTGTTATTGAAATATCAGTCACTCACACACAGGAGCTCTGCTGGCAGCGTCCATGTCCGGAGCACATGTCGGAGCAGCCGTCTCCGATGTAGAGATTGTCCAGAGCCCAGGTCTGCTGCTTGTCAAACGGAGCCTGCTGGAACCAACGGAACCGCGTAGCTGGAGACCTGCAGATACATTTTAATGACATAATACAACTCGAACCAACTGTTCAAATGTTTGGACAGTGATTTTGAAGAATAACAACCTCGGTTTGGTTTGGCAGTCAAACAATGTGTAACTGACCTGGCGTAGATGGGAATGGGCAGAGTGACTCGGCCCCACTTGTTGTATGTGTCTGCCACCAGCAGTCTCTGTAGGGTGTAGGAGGCGCAGTCTTGACTGGTGGGGAGACAGTCACGCACCAGAGGTTGCCAGTGCAGACCCAGGTCCAGAGAATACTCAAGCTCAATGGCTGTAATGGACAAGGGTACAGAAAGACGCATAAATCAAATTATAAATCAAATCTAATGTTATTAGTCGCATACACACGTGTAAACTTTATTTAACTAGGCAAGTCAGTTAAGAACAAATTCTTCTTTTTATTGACAGTCTACACCGGCCAAACCTGGACGACACTGGGAAAATTGTGTTCCGCTGTATGGGACTCCAAATCACGGCCGGTTGTGATAGAGCCTGGATTTGAACCAGGGTGTCTGTAGTGACACCTCAAGCACTGAGATGCAGTGCCTTAGACCACTGTACCAAACGGGAGCAGTGGAAAATATTCAGGCCGCTTCCCTTCTTCCACATTTTGTTATTTTGCAGCCTTATTCTAAAATAGATTAAAAACATTGTATAAATGTATAAAAAAAACAGAAATCTTGTTTGCATAAGTATTCAGACCCTTCGCTATGAGACTCAAAATTGAGCTCAGGTGCATCCTGTTTCCATTGATCATCCCTGAGGAGTTTCTACAACTTGATTGGAGTCCGCCTGTGGAAAATTCAATTGATTGGACATGATTTGGAAAGGCACACACCTGTCTATATAAGGTCCCACAGTTGACAGTGCATGTCATGAGGTGGAAGGGATTTTCGGTTAAGCTCCGAGACAGGATTGTGTCGAGGCACAGATCTGGGGAAGGGTACCAAAAAATGTCTGCAGCATTGAAGATCCACAAGAACACAGTGGTCTCCATCACTCTTAAATGGAAGGAGTTTGGAACCACCAAAACTCTTCCTAGAGCTGACTGCCCGGCCAAACTGAGCTGTGGGATGTGACCATATATATATATATATATATATATATATATATATATATATATATATATACATACATACATGTAACTGACAGTTAGACTTACAGGTTATGTCGTTGTCTTTTGTTTGAATTGTTTATGTGTCCGCTGTGCGGGGAAATGATAATACAAGCGGAACTACGTAGCTAATACTGTTGTAACGGGATCCTTATTGTAGCAACACACCTTTGGAGGGAAGGCAATCCTGCGCTGCGTTAGCTAAGTTTTCATGTCATCGGGTGTAGTTCATAAAGGTTGAAGAGTGTATGTTAGGATGAAGTGTGAATTCATGCCAGGAATAATAAGTGTGAAGTTTGATTTCCTCCCTTCTGTAATAAGCAGCCAATGAGGTATTTGTTCCTTTATTCATGTGTTAATCTGAACCTGTTATAACGCCGGTTAAACTGTTATGTATGTAAGCACTTCAGAGTTATACCAAGCTAATAAGTCACTCGTAAGATAAGGTTGTAAGAGTGTGCTTAACTGTATTTTTCATTTACTTTATAGTTCTCACGGAAGGTGATAATTCTGACTAAAACTACAGAATAAAGCCGCCAGTTAAAATCAAGGAACGGTTGTGCTCCTGGTTACTGAAGGGAGCTACAGTGAGAACTCAATGCTCTTCACGAGCAAGAGAGAAAGAAGAATCACATCCAGCTGTAAAACGTCTACAAGATTCCCAAATCCTGGTAGACCCTGTCATCTGCCAGATAAGAGTTTTGCACCTACCTGCAAACTAAGAAGAAAATCTCCACATAAGGAAGCATCGTGAGGCAACATAAGGTCAAGACTAACAGGAAAGTCAGACACGCAAGTACAAGTCAAGGTGTTTGAAGGTGGTCCTAGCCTTGTGAACAGCTAATAAGAGACTTTAAGATTACAATTCGTAAGGACTGGAGATAGTTGTCTATTTCATAAAGACTCTGGTATTATGCATTTGCTCTTTCTATCTTAATGTATCACTGGTATGTGTATTACTAAAAAATATTATTTGATACTTACCAAAAATATATATATAGTCACAAACATTAAGGGTCAGCGTACACCTATTAATTATATATTCATCTGTAAGTTAATAGTGTAATTGTTTGGTAAGGTGTTTGTTCAAGCCTTTGTTACAAGCATTATACATGTTTATACCACATACTGAGTTTTAAATTACAGTGAATTAGAGTATAAATTACCTACTCACTTATCCAAACCTTAGCTAGAATTGATTTGACTTGATTTAGAATGTCAGAAAGAGGTAGTTTCACTAAAGGTGATAGAGATGGGGTGGGTCAAGTTGAGCAGCTGCAGCAACACCTCGCAAACTTCGAGCCTTCATCAGAACAAACAGAACAGCAGGAAGAGGCCCAGACTGGTGTGGAGTCACTTCGGCCAGTGAATGATGATACAGAGGCTGCTAATGAGGTAGCACAACAAGAGCCACGAAAAGGTGAGAGGGTCCGCAGGTTAACTGAAAAGGGCAGAGAACTGCGCGACGAAAGGTGGAGACAGCTCGAACATCGTTTCAGGGTCAGCTATGAGAAGTGGAAGGCTCTGGTAAAGGAAGCAAAACTGTCACTGACAGGCTGTTGCTCTGAAGACCTACTAGAAGACCTCTTAAACAAGATTAGCCATGCCTCTACAGAGCTAAACCTTGTCTATGTAAATTTGCGTCAAATCGACATTCCCGACAACGATATACGACGCAGAGTTGATACTTGTGAAGCAGTTACAATGTCTATTATCAAGACTGTAAGGTGTCATTTAAAAGGCAGGGAAGAAGGTCAAAGTAACCAGATAGAGTTGCACTGGAAGGACAGCAATTCCTTGTGCATGTCTGAACTCTCACATAAGTCAAGTCTCAACTATCAGCCCTCAAGTGCTTCCTCCCAGTCTCAAAGCAACTCAAAGGTCAACTCCAGACACTCAAGCGTGTCATCTGTCAAGAGACAAGAGGCTGCGGCGGAAGTTGCTGCTAACCAAGCAGCTTTAGAAGTAATGGTTAAGCAAGAACGCCAACTAGAAGAGCTTCAGCGACTCGAAGATGAAGATAAGAAGAGGACAGCGGAGCAAGAAGCTGAGGCTGTGAAACGCAGCTTAGAAGAAGCTAGGCTGCGAGTCAAGTTAGAAAATGCTGCCAGACGAAGGACACTAGAAGACAAGCGTAGAGAGTTAGAGCGCCTAGAAGTGCTCAAGAAACTAAATGCTGCCAAGGCGCGAATGCAAGTGTATGAGCAAGATGAAAACTCAGAGGACGAGAAGAGAGAACTACTCTCTAACTGCAAATCTATGAAAGAAGTCACGCACAGAAGTGGCTCATTTCACAGTCTCTCACCACAACATGTTGTGACAAGCACACAGCAAGAAGATGGCACCAATAGCATGTTCAGGTTACTAGCGGAATCAATCAGTGAAAGCCGCCTCCCCATACCAGAACCAGTAACATTCAATGGAGAACCACTCTCGTTCACTGACTGGAAGGTCTCTTTTCAGACTCTGATAGACAGGAAGAACATACCAGCAACTGAGAAGATATATTACTTGAGAAAATATATTGGTGGGCCTGCCAAGAAAGCCATTGAAAGTTACTTTATGTTAGGAACAGAGTCAGCCTACTATGCTGCATGGACCATTCTTGAAGAAAGGTACGGAAACAAATTCCTCATCGCCAAGTCCTTCAGAGATAAGCTCAATGCATGGCCTAAGATAGGATCCAAGGACAGTCTTGAACTTAGAGACCTTGTAGACTTTCTTCGCAGCTGTGAGGCTGCTATGTCTCAGAATAAGGGCCTGGAGGTGCTCAATGACTGTAATGAAAACCAAAAGATCCTCGCTAAACTTCCAGATTGGCTAACTTCAAGATGGAATAGAAAGGTCATAGACATCTTAGAAGAAACTGAGATCTTTCCAAGCTTCAGTCAGTTTGTGAAGTTTCTCACGAGAGAAGCAAAGATCGCTTGCAATCCTGTGACATCCCTTCATGCTTTGAAACCAAGCGAAGATGGAAAACCTAAGACGCCAAGGATTCAAAGCCCCGGATCAAGGGTATTAGCAACTAACTCTGATGAGAAAGATACTAGTTACTAGTTGTGTCTTCTGTGAGAAGTCAGGTCACAGTCTCCACAAATGCTGGAAGTTCATGGATAAGCCCACCGCAGAGCGACAGAAGTTTGTTCAAGAGAATAAATTGTGCTTTGGCTGTTTAAGGCCTGGGCATCGCTCAAAAGATTGTGATAACAGGAACACCTGCGACACGTGTCAGAGGAGGCATCCATCCTGCCTGCACGAAGATCGTACATACCTTAAGGGAAGAATTCGGCAGTACCTGTATGGTTAGTGAGAAAGTCCATATTGCAAATGTACGGTCCCTTACTAGACGTCCGAAATCGTTTGTAAAATTCGCGGACGGCGTCGGGCCGAGCGGCAGGGCCGGACCTACCAGGAAGTCATCAAATGAACGTTGTCGGACATTCGGTTTCCGTTTTACAAAAATAATAAGATTTATGTCATTTTTCCCATGTCCCGGAAATTCCCACAAGAGGGCATAAGCAATCATATGGCTATTGCTACAAAACATCACGATTCACGACGGGGCCTTATCTCGAAAACTGAAAATATTTAGAAGCCGAAACTCGGTGAGCGTAGGGGCGGCATAATGGGCAGTTGGCCCCGAACAAGATGGCGTCTAGGCCTCAACGGTTTTTGAGTTATGGCCATTTATCTGGGATTAAAGGTCCAAAATGAAAATAGAGAAATTATTTTTCCACTTCACGTCAAAGTCAAGGAGCCTCCGGTGTCAATAAAAAAAAGAACCAGCCATTTATCTATCGTCATTTAAGAGAAATCGTACAACGACACCTTGGTGATGTTCACGGATAGGTGTTTTTTTTTTTTCAACGGTTACAGATCCAGTTGCAGGTTGTTCCTACGAATCTTTTAAAGTGTGCTGCGGAGCTCTGCGAGATTTCTGTGATTTTCTATGATTTTCTGAAATAACACACACTCACTAAACCCTCCGTAAATAACTCAGTTCTTAACGTAAAGACTTAAAACTCGGGATTCTGTAAAGGCATACCCCAATCATGATATGAGTTTATTTATAGCTTCCTGTGCCAACCGGAAGTGCCTTTAATGGTGTCACAGTGGCAGTTTCCATGGGTTAAAAAGGTCAGATCTTTTCAAAACTTCATATGTGTGACTAGGTAACCCTCGTGAACTGTAAATCAGTCATTTCTCCCAACAGATGTCAAAGAAAATCTCTCACACGCACACACAGCAAGGATGGAGTGAAAAGTGCGGTTCTCAAAGACACAGAGAGCAGGCAATGGCATAAACATAATAATCTCTAGGCCGTGCCGAGTTCAACGAGATATCCCGCTTGACCGTAGCTCGCTCGGTCTGAGCGCAGCGACCATTAGAAAAGTAGGCCCAAAATGAAGCCTGCCCCACAACGTCATTTGCTTTTGGGTGACAGTGAGAGAACCGTTAGGGTGAGAAGCACAATTCGACCTCAGGTATGTTCCTAAGGTCCTTCCGATCCGTGCAAGCCTAACGTTGACAGTGTGGCATTAACCCTTAATAGTTAAAAGATGGTGTTTACTTCAAAAAGTTTGCATTGATTTCTCTCCCCATAGGAATACATTGCCTTTACCCCTAAATTCAACCTGAAGTCTATATGGGTTATGAATGCCGTATGAACCTGTCTTTGGTAACAGTCCATCAGGCCAGTATGAGGTCTACCTGTGTTGATTCTAAGCTTCCTGGACCAACCGGAAGTGGTTAAAATCACCCTAAAAGTGTTTTTCCATTACCTGCCTGCAGTTTGATAGACATAGTGCATTCAACCCTGTGTAAATCAGTCAATTCTTAACGTAAGGACTTAAAACTCAGGATTCTGTAAAATCATAGCCCAGTGAGGATATGTGTTGACTTATAGCTTCCTGTGACAACCGGAAGTGCCTTAATTGGTGTCTCAGGGGCTGTTTCGAGGGGTTAAAAAAGTCAGATCTGTCCAAAACTTCATATGTGTGATTAGGCAACCCCATGAACTGTCAATCAGTCATTTTTCCCATAAAATTTCAAAGGAAAACTAAATCACACAGACACACAACTTGGAAGGAGGGACGTATTGGGGGTTGTAGAGACAGACAGTGCCTCCAATAGTTAGCTTTGTTCGAGCTAAAAAGAACCGTCAGACCTAGAGTTCGAAACTTTAGAAACCTGTTCTAGACCTCGGGTCGATAGTGCGTGGTGAGTTAGGTGGCTCTAGAAGGTTCTCGGACCGAGAAATAGCCTCGTACATTTGCAATGACTTCAATTCATTTTGACCATTACGAAAATGGCGACATTTAGAAAAGTCTCAGAGACACAAGACTAGGTGCATTGAAACCGGCTCGGGCCATAGAGACGGACCCCAACGTTTCGGTCCGATAGCTCATTCAAGGACCCCATAGCAAGGCATGGAAAAAGTGGATTTTCAGCACCAATTAGGGTTTTACTCGGGCACCGAAGGACCTATCGAGCCGAAACTCGGGATTCGGGGTCGCCTCACATAGGCCTTCACATAATGTCTGACCTGGACCCGCAGCTAGAACGTAACTATGTGTTTTACGTTTTTATTATGTTTTAAACTAATGGCGCTGTGAATTATGGGCCTGCTCTGACATATGTGATAGTTGGCTTCTAAATGAGTTGGAAAAAGTGGGTTTGGTGTCAATTGGTATCAGTTTGGTGTCAGAATGACATCTAATTGACTGGTGGACACTGACTTGCTAGTTGACTTTTGTACATTAGCAATATGTTTAAACGGAGAGGGACCATCACCAAAATGGCATTCTGAAATCAACACAAAAAATGGCATCACCATAGTCTCCAGGCTGTGCAGAGTTCAACGAGACGCCCGCTTGACCGTAGCTCGCTCTGAGTGCAGCGACCTTGAAAAAAAGAAGGCGCAAAGGAAGGCTGGCCCTCAATGTCATTTGCTTTTGGGTGACAGTGAGAGAACCGTTAGGGTGAGAAGCACAATTCGACCTCGGGTACGTTCCTAAGGTCCTCCCGATCCGTGCAAGCCTAACCTTGACCCTGTGGCATTAACCCTTAACAGTTAAAAGAAGGTGTTTACATCAAAGAGTTTGCATTGACTTCTCTCCCCATAGGAATACATTGCCTGCACCTCTAAATTCAACCTGAAGCCTATGTGGGTTATGAATGCCTTATGAACCTGTCTTCTATGACAGTCCATCAGACCACTATGAGGTCTACCTGTGTCGATTCTAAGCTTCCTGGAGCAACCGGAAGTGGTTAGATTGACCCAAAAGGAGTTTTGATGTACATAACCTTCAAAGGTGAAAATGACTGCATTCAACACTGTGTAGATCATAGATCAGTCAATTCTTAACTTAAAGACTTAAAACTCAGGATTCTGTAAGTGTTTATGTCAATCAAGACATGTGTTTACTTATAGCTTCCTGTGCCAACCGGAAGTGCCTTTAATTGGGTCACACTGTCTGTTTTGAAGGGTTAGAAAAGTCACATCTCTCCAAAACTTCATATGTGTGACCAGGTAACCCTCCTAAACTGTAAATCAGTCATTTCTCCCAGCAGATGTCAAAGAAAAGCTCTCACACGCACACACAGCAAGGATGGAGTGAAAAAGTGTGGTTCTTAAAGACACAGAGAGCAGGCAATGGCATAAACATAATGTCTAGGCCGTGCCGAGTTCAACGAGATATCCCGCTTGACCGTAGCTCGCTCGGTCTGAGCGCAGCGACCATTAGAAAAGTAGGCCCAAATGAAGCCTGCCCCACAACGTCATTTGCTTTTGGGTGACAGTGAGAGAACCGTTAGGGTGAGAAGCACAATTCGACCTCAGGTACGTTCCTAAGGTCCTTCCGATCCGTGCAAGCCTAACGTTGACCGTGTGGCATTAACCCTTAATAGTTAAAAGAAGGTGTTTACTTCAAATAGTTTGCATTGACTTCTCTCCCCATAGGAATACATTGCCTGCACCCCTAAATTCAACCTGAAGTCTATATGGGTTATGAATGCCGTATGAACCTGTCTTTGATAACAGTCCATCAGGCCAGTATGAGGTCTACCTGTGTTGATTCTAGGCTTCCTGGACCAACCGGAAGTGGTTAAAATCACCCTAAAAGTGTTTTTCCATTACCTGCCTGCAGTTTGATAGACATAGTGCATTCAACCCTGTGTAAATCAGTCAATTCTTAACGTAAGGACTTAAAACTCAGGATTCTGTAAAATCATAGCCCAGTGAGGATATGTGTTGACTTATAGCTTCCTGTGCCAACCGGAAGTGCCTTTAATGATGTCACAGTGGCAGTTTCCAAGGGTTAAAAAGGTCAGATCTTTTCAAAACTTCATATGTGTGACTAGGTAACCCTCATGAACTGTAAATCAGTCATTTCTCCCAACAGATGTCAAAGAAAAGCTCTCACACGCACACACAGCAAGGCTGGAGTGAAAAAGTGCGGTTCTCAAAGACACAGAGAGCAGGCAATGGCATAAACATAATCTCTAGGCCGTGCCGAGTTCAACGAGATATCCCGCTTGACCGTAGCTCGCTCGGTCTGAGCGCAGCGACCATTAGAAAAGTAGGCCCAAAATGAAGCCTGCCCCACAACGTCATTTGCTTTTGGGTGACAGTGAGAGAACCGTTAGGGTGAGAAGCACAATTCGACCTCAGGTACGTTCCTAAGGTCCTTCCGATCCGTGCAAGCCTAACCTTGACCGTGTGGCATTAACCCTTAATAGTTAAAAGAAGGTGTTTACTTCAAAGAGTTTGCATTGACTTCTCTCCCCATAGGAATACATTGCCTGAACCCCTAAATTCAACCTGAAGTCTATATGGGTTATGAATGCCGTATGAACCTGTCTTTGATGACAGTCCATCAGGCCAGTATGAGGTCTACCTGTGTTGATTCTAAGCTTCCTGGACCAACCGGAAGTGGTTAAAATCACCCTAAAAGTGTTTTTCCATTACCTGCCTGCAGTTTGATAGACATAGTGCATTCAACCCTGTGTAAATCAGTCAATTCTTAACGTAAGGACTTAAAACACAGGATTCTGTAAAAGCATAGCCCAGTGAGGATATGTGTTGACTTATAGCTTCCTGTGCCAACCGGAAGTGCCTTAATTGGTGTCTCAGGGGCTGTTTCGAGGGGTTAAAAAGTCAGATCTGTCCAAAACTTCATATGTGTGATTAGGCAACCCCCATGAACTGTAAATCAGTCATTTTTCCCATAAAATTTCAAAGGAAAACTAAATCACACAGACACACAACTTGGAAGGAGGGACGTATTGGGGTTGTAGAGACAGACAGTGCCTCCAATAGTTAGCTTTGTTCGAGCTAAAAAGAACCGTCAGACCTAGAGTTCCGAAACTTTAGAAACCTGTTCTAGACCTCGGGTCGATAGTGCGTGGTGAGTTAGGTGGCTCTAGAAGGTTCTCGGACCGAGAAATAGCCTCGTACATTTGCAATGATTTCAATTCATTTTGACCATTACGAAAATGGCGACATTTAGAAAAGTCTCAGAGACACAAGACTAGGTGCATTGGAACCGGCTCGGCCCATAGAGACGGACCCCAACGTTTCGGTCCGATAGCTCATTCAAGGACCCCATAGCAAGGCATGGAAAAAGTGGATTTTCAGCACCAATTAGGGTTTTACTCGGGCACCGAAGGACCTATCGAGCCGAAACTCGGGATTCGGGGTCGCCTCACATAGGCCTTCACATAATGTCTGACCTGGACCCGCAGCTAGAACGTAACTATGTGTTTTACGTTTTTATTATGTTTTAAACTAAAGGCGCTGTGAATTATGGGCCTGCTCTGACATATATGATAGTTGGCTTCTAAATGAGTTGGAAAAAGTGGGTTTGGTGTCAATTGGTATCAGTTTGGTGTCAAAATGACATCTAATTGACTGATGGACACTGACTTGCTAGTTGACTTTTGTACATTAGCAATATGTTTAAACGGAGAGGGACCATCACCAAAAGTGACATTCTGAAATCAACCCTAACGAGCCATGGAGATGAACCAGAATCACTGCCCAGCTATCCCGAGTTCATCGGGCCAGTCAATTTCACATTCCTGCAGGATTTTTATAGCATGACAAATTCGTGATGGTACCTGCCCATTGAACCATATTGCAAATGCACAGTGACTTTGCAAAAGTGAGAAAACATAAACAAATGGACATGATGAAATCAACACAACGAGTGATGGAAATGTACAACTATCACTGCTCAGCCATCCTGTGTTCATCAGACCAGTCAATTTTGCATTTTTGAGCAAGGTCAAATTTCATATGGTAAATGCACATTGAAACATATTGCAAATGCGCGCGCACTTGCAATATGATTCTATAGTGTAAAAACATCACCTAATGGACATGATGAAATCAACACAACGAGTGATGGAAATGTACAACTATCACTGCCCGGCCATCCTGTGTTCCCATAGCGAGCATTAATATCAGAATGACCGGTAAATGCATTTACAACCATATTTTTATTTTTGGGTTACCAGTTGCACAACAATGCACGTGCATTTGCAATATGATTCTATAGTGAAAAACATCACCTAATGGACATGATGAAATCAACACAACGAGTGATGGAAATGTACAACTATCACTGCTCGGCCATCCTGTGTCCATCAGACCAGTCAATTTTGCATTTTTGAGCATGTCAAATTTCATATGGTAAATGCACATTGAAACATATTGCAAATGCGCGCGCACTTGCAATATGATTCTATAGTGTAAAAACATCACCTAATGGACATGATGAAATCAACACAACGAGTGATGGAAATGTACAACTATCACTGCTCGGCCATCCTGTGTCCATCAGACCAGTCAATTTTGCATTTTTGAGCATGTCAAATTTCATATGGTAAATGCACATTGAAACATATTGCAAATGCGCGCGCACTTGCAATATGATTCTATAGTGTAAAAACATCACCTAATGGACATGATGAAATCAACACAACGAGTGATGGAAATGTACAACTATCACTGCTCGGCCATCCTGTGTCCATCAGACCAGTCAATTTTGCATTTTTGAGCATGTCAAATTTCATATGGTAAATGCACATTGAAACATATTGCAAATGCGCGCGCACTTGCAATATGATTCTATAGTGTAAAAACATCACCTAATGGACATGATGAAATCAACACAACGAGTGATGGAAATGTACAACTATCACTGCCCGGTCATCCTGTGTTCCCATAGCGAGCATTAATATCAGAATGACCGGTAAATGCATTTACAACCATATTTTAATTTTTGGGTTACCAGTTGCACAACAATGCACGTGCATTTGCAATATGATTCTATAGTGAAAAACATCACCTAATGGACATGATGAAATCAACACAACAAGTGATGGAAATGTACAACTATCACTGCTCGGCCATCCTGTGTTCATCAGACCAGTCAATTTCACATTCCTGCAGGATTTTTATAGCATGACAAATTCGTGATGGTACCTGCCCATTGAACCATATTGCAAATGCACAGTGACTTTGCAAAAGTGAGAAAACATAAACAAATGGACATGATGAAATCAACACAACAGGTGATGGAAATGTACAACTATCACTGCTCAGCCATCCTGTGTTCATCAGACCAGTCAATTTTGCATTTTTGAGCATGTCAAATTTCATATGGTAAATGCACATTGAAACATATTGCAAATGCGCGCACTTGCAATATGATTCTATAGTGAAAAAACATCACCTAATGGACATGATGAAATCAACACGAGTGATGGAAATGTACAACTATCACTGCTCGGCCATCCTGTGTCCATCAGACCAGTCAATTTTGCATTTTTGAGCATGTCAAATTTCATATGGTAAATGCACATTGAAACATATTGCAAATGCGCGCGCACTTGCAATATGATTCTATAGTGTAAAAACATCACCTAATGGACATGATGAAATCAACACAACGAGTGATGGAAATGTACAACTATCACTGCCCGGCCATCCTGTGTTCCCATAGCGAGCATTAATATCAGAATGACCGCTAAATGCATTTACAACCATATTTTTATTTTTGGGTTACCAGTTGCACAACAATGCACGTGCATTTGCAATATGATTCTATAGTGAAAAAACATCACCTAATGGACATGATGAAATCAACACAACGAGTGATGGAAATGTACAACTATCACTGCTCGGCCATCCTGTGTCCATCAGACCAGTCAATTTTGCATTTTTGAGCATGTCAAATTTCAT
Organism: Oncorhynchus keta; assembly: GCF_023373465.1. Taxonomy (NCBI): domain Eukaryota; kingdom Metazoa; phylum Chordata; class Actinopteri; order Salmoniformes; family Salmonidae; genus Oncorhynchus; species Oncorhynchus keta. The sequence continues at coordinate 109,138 of NC_068442.1, forward strand.
ATGGTAAATGCACATTGAAACATATTGCAAATGCGCGCGCACTTGCAATATGATTCTATAGTGTAAAAACATCACCTAATGGACATGATGAAATCAACACAACGAGTGATGGAAATGTACAACTATCACTGCCCGGCCATCCTGTGTTCCCATAGCGAGCATTAATATCAGAATGACCGCTAAATGCATTTACAACCATATTTTTATTTTTGGGTTACCAGTTGCACAACAATGCACGTGCATTTGCAATATGATTCTATAGTGAAAAAACATCACCTAATGGACATGATGAAATCAACACAACGAGTGATGGAAATGTACAACTATCACTGCTCGGCCATCCTGTGTCCATCAGACCAGTCAATTTTGCATTTTTGAGCATGTCAAATTTCATATGGTAAATGCACATTGAAACATATTGCAAATGCGCGTGCACTTGCAATATGATTCTATAGTGTAAAAACATCACCTAATGGACATGATGAAATCAACACAACGAGTGATGGAAATGTACAACTATCACTGCCCGGCCATCCTGTGTTCCCATCAGACGAGCATTAATATCAGAATGAGCATGTCAAATGCATTTACAACCATATTTTTATTTTTGGGTTACCAGTTGCAACAATGCACGTGCATTTGCAATATGATTCTATAGTGAAAAAACATCACCTAATGGACATGATGAAATCAACACAACGAGTGATGGAAATGTACAACTATCACTGCTCGGCCATCCTGTGTCCATCAGACCAGTCAATTTTGCATTTTTGAGCATGTCAAATTTCATATGGTAAATGCACATTGAAACATATTGCAAATGCGCGCGCACTTGCAATATGATTCTATAGTGTAAAAACATCACCTAATGGACATGATGAAATCAACACAACGAGTGATGGAAATGTACAACTATCACTGCCCGGCCATCCTGTGTTCCCATAGCGAGCATTAATATCAGAATGACCGGTAAATGCATTTACAACCATATTTTTATTTTTGGGTTACCAGTTGCACAACAATGCACGTGCATTTGCAATATGATTCTATAGTGAAAAAACATCACCTAATGGACATGATGAAATCAACACAACGAGTGATGGAAATGTACAACTATCACTGCTCGGCCATCCTGTGTTCATCAGACCAGTCAATTTTGCATTTTTGAGCAAGGTCAAATTTCATATGGTAAATGCACATTGAAACATATTGCAAATGCACGTGCACTTGCAATATGATTATATAGTGAAAAAACATCACAAAATGGACATGATGAAGTCAACACAACGAGTGATGGAAAGGAACAACTATCACTGCCCGGCCATCCCGAGTTCATCAGGCCAGTCAATTTTGCATTTCTGCAGGATTTTTGAGCATGTCAAATTTCTTACGTCATTTGGCCCACAAAAAAATCCTTATGCACAATTTAAAAAAATATATAAAAAAATATGATAATAAAATTGGACAAAAGTATATTCATACAGTTCTTACACATGTGTAATTGACAAAAAATTGAAAGAATTTCAAAAACGGTCCAGAAAGCACTTTTTTAAGGGTGTGTGAAGTTTTTACAAAATTTTGACATTTTTGACTTTTGACTTTGACTTCCTATGAAATCATATTGGAATTGGACAAAACATATTCCTTATGCGCATGTAAAAAAAAAAAAAAAAAAAATTATGATAATAAAATTGGACAAAAGTATATTCATACAGTTCTTACACATGTGTAATTGACAAAAAATCGAAAGAATTTCGAAAAACGGTCCAGAAAGCACTTTTTATGGGTGTGTGAAGTTTTTACAAAATTTTGACATTTTTGACTTTTGACTTTTGACTTCCTATGAAATCATATTGGAATTGGACAAAACATATTCCTTATGCGCATATAAAAAAAATTAAAAAAATTATGATAATAAAATTGGACAAAAGTATATTCATACAGTTCTTACACATGTGTAATTGACAAAAAAATCGAAAGAATTTCGAAAAACGGTCCAGAAAGCACTTTTTTAAGGGGTGATAAGTTTTTGAAAAAAATTTCATTTTTTCAAAATTTTACTTTTGGACATTAATTTGGGTTACATCTCCAATATGAAAAACCCCGGTGGAGCGCATTTGCCCCCTGTTGAATTTTTAAAGTGTTACAACTGGCAATTACCATATGGCATTTGCAATACACTTTGCATGAATCAACGCCGAATTGGGTGGTATTGGCCAATGTGTATATGGTTTGTCCGATGCCAATGACATGCCATTCATTTTTGTCCAATACAGGGGGGTATTCCCTTACTAAAGAAAGGTTATGGGATAGGAAGACCTCACAAGATAAGGGGACAAGAGCGTCAAGTGAGGCCATATCTAACAGAGTCGTAAGGGACATTAACAACACTCACACCTCCACAATCATTCCAGTATGGGTGTCAACCACAAGTGAGCCAGATCGTGAAGTTCTTGTGTATGCACTTCTTGACACCCAGAGCGACACCACTTTTATCCTTGAAGAGACAACAAAGGCTCTCAATACAAGGAAGGAGCCAATCCAACTGAAACTCTCTACAATGGCTTCAAGGAATACCATTGTGTCCTGCCAGAAGCTGTCTGGTTTGCAGGTTAGAGGGCTTTACTTGGAGAAGAAAATCCCTCTGCCAACGACCTACTCGAGAGAGTTTATTCCTGCAAACAGAGATCATATTCCTACTCCAGAGACTGCAAGAGCATGGTCTCATCTTGAACACATTGCAGAGGAGATTGCTCCTCAACAGAGCTGTGATGTCGGTCTCTTAATTGGCTACAACTGCTCCCAGGCTCTCCTACCAAGAGAAATTGTGTCTGGTAAGGGAAATCAGCCTTTTGCTCAGAGAACAGATCTTGGCTGGAGCATAGTCGGCTATGGAAATCCATGTATCGACTATGGCGACCCTATTGGAGTGAGTCATCGGGTTATCGTTAGACAGGTGATGCCAAGCCTTCAATCTTCTTCCAACCTCACAAATCAAGTACACTATGTTTGTAGAACACGTGTAAGAGAGGTAATCACAACACTGGACATTATCAAGACGCTTGAATCTGACTTCAACGAGAGAGCTGCAGAAGAAGACCTCATATCTCAAGAGGATATCCGGTTCCTGAAGAAAATGAAAGAGGGCATCAGACGTAAGGACAATGGACATTATGAGATGCCGCTGCCGTTTAAGGAAGAAAGACCCAATCTGCCGAACAATAAAACATGTGCAGTTCACCGACTCAAGTGCCTGGAAAGGAGGCTAAGGAGAGACAAGCAGTACTACAAGGACTACACAGCATTCATGGAAGAGACTATAGCTTGTGGAGATGCTGAGAAGGTCTCTAAAGAGGAAATTAACAAGCATCCAGCATGGTACATCCCGCACCATGGGGTTTATCACCCACAAAAGCCTGGGAAGATACGAGTCGTCTTTGACTGCTCAGCTAAGTTTCGAGAGACGTCCTTGAATGATCATCTCCTTACCGGTCCAGAGTTGACAAACACATTGCTGGGCGTCCTTTGTCGTTTTCGTAAGGGGCCAGTTGCAATCATGTGTGACGTAGAGCGCATGTTCCACCAGTTTCATGTGAAAGCAGAAGACCAAGATTATCTACGGTTCCTTTGGTGGGAGAATGGAGATCTAGAGTCTCAACCCTCAGTGTATCGTATGAAGGTCCACTTGTTCGGCGCAGCTTCATCTCCTGGTTGCGCCAACTATGGTCTCAAACATCTTGCTGCCGAAGGACGAGGAAGCTTCAGCGAGAAGTCTATCCAGTTCATAGAAAGGAACTTTTATGTCGATGATGGGTTGACGAGCGTATCGTCTGAAGCTGAAGCGGCCCAGCTGGTGAAAGAAGCAAGAGAGCTTTGCAGCATCGGCAAACTTCGGTTGCACAAGTTTATCTCTAACAGCAAGGAAGTTATAGCCACAATTCCCAAGGAAGAACGTGCCAAGGGTGCCAAAGACCTGGATATGGCTCTGGGTGAACCACACATGGAGAGAGCGCTTGGTGTACTGTGGTGTGTCGCATCAGACGAGTTCCAGTTTAGAGTAGTTGTCAAGGAACGCCCACTCACAAGAAGAGGAGTGTTGTCTACAGTAGCCTCTGTATATGATCCACTTGGGTTTGTGGCACCCTTTGTCCTGGCGGGGAAGCAGATCTTGCAGCGGATGTGTCGTGACAAAATCGACTGGGATGACCCCTTCCAGATGACCTACGTTCCCAGTGGGAATTCTGGCTCCAAGGTCTACAAAACTTGTCTGAGGTAAGGATCCAACGAAGCTACTTGCCATCAAGTTTCAAGGAGGTGCAGAGTTATGAGCTCCATCACTTCTCTGACGCTAGTACCTCAGGTTATGGAGAGTGCTCATACCTCAGAACAATCAGCACCGCAGGAGAAGTTCATTGCTCCCTAGTTATGGGGAAGTCGAGAGTCGCCCCCTCCAAGGTTACGACCATACCACGACTGGAACTTTCAGCAGCGGTGGTAGCTGTTCGAACAAGTGACATGCTCAAAAAGGAGCTAGAGATACAAGGTCTACAGGAATACTTCTGGACCGACTCGAAGGTAGTTCTTGGCTACATCAACAATGAAGCCAGAAGATTCCACGTCTTTGTAGCTAACCGTATTCAACGCATTAAGCAAAGCACAGATCCCGAACAATGGAGATATGTGACCTCTGAAGAGAATCCTGCGGATCATGCTTCCAGAGGTCTCACATCAGAACAGCTCATGGCTTCCAACTGGTTCACAGGTCCAGACTTTCTTTGGCATGAAGAACTTCCCAAAGGACAAGTCAAGGGGAAGAGTTCTCAGACAATGATCCAGAGCTGAAATCCCTGGTCCATGATACCCAAGCAAAGGAAGAAAGATCATTACTAGATCACCTTCATAAGTTCTCAGACTGGGCAAGAGTGGTAAAAGCTATTGCCAGGCTCAAACGACATGTCAAGGAAGCCACAGGCTTAAAATTGAGGTCCAGTGAAGCTACAAGCATAGAAGAAAGGAGAGAGGCAGAGCTCACCATTATAAAGATGGTTCAAGAAGCAGCTTTCTCCCATGAGATACACAACCTCAGGCACCAGAAAGACATCAAGACCAAAGATAAAGCAAGCAAGTTGCATAAATTGAGTCCATTTCTGGATGAGCAAGGTATCCTCAGGGTGGGAGGTCGCTTGGCTCATGCAACTCTTCATTCCCATGTGAAGCATCCCGCAATCCTGCCAAGAGATAGCCACTTGTCAGTGCTGCTCGTCAAGCACTATCATGAAAGAGTACGACACCAAGGACGTGGAATGACGATCAATGAGCTGCGATCCAACGGTATATGGATCATAGGATGCAGCAATGCAGTTTCCTCTCACATCTACAAATGTGTGAAATGCAGGAAATTCAGAAGATGTACAGAAGGGCAAAGGATGGCAGATCTTCCGAAGGAACGCATGGAGACCGCGCCTCCCTTCACATACTGCGGGATGGACTGCTTTGGACCTTTCTATGCCAAGGACGGAAAGAAGAGAGTTAAAGCGTTATGGGCTCCTATTCACTTGCATGGGCTCCCGAGCAGTTCACATTGAAATGCTTGACGACTTAACCACCGACGCTTTTATCAATTCCCTGCGTTCATTCATTGCCATACGTGGTAATGTTCGTCAAATCAGATGTGATCAAGGCAGCAACTTCATTGGCGCAAGACGCGAGTTTGTGGACGCCCTGAAAGAAATGGATCAAACACGACTGAAGGAACTTGGATGCGAGTTTATCATGAACACCCCATCTTCAAGTCACATGGGTGGTGTTTGGGAAAGGCAAATCCGCACGATACGAAGTGTCTTAACATCCACTCTTGATCAGTCAGACAGAAGACTCGACACCGCTTCTCTGCGTACCTTTCTCTATGAAGTCATGGCGATTTTAAATAGTAGGCCCCTAACTACGGAATATCTGAATGATCCATTAGGTCCAGAACCTCTCACGCCAAATCACATCTTAACAATGAAGTCCACAGTTATCTTACCGCCACCTGGACAGTTCATCAAGGAAGATCTTTATCTCCGCAAGAGATGGCGCAGAGTACAATTTTTAGCCAATGAATTCTGGACAAGGTGGAAGAAAGAGTACCTCCTAAACCTCCAACACAGACAGAAATGGAGTAAAGACAGAAGAAACGCAAGGATTAATGACATTGTCATTTTGCAAGATGATACTGCACCACGCAACCAGTGGAAATTGGCAAAGGTTACAGAAGTGTACCCGGGACAGGATGGCCGGGTGAGAAGATTCAAGTTACTGATCAGCGACTCAACCCTAGATGAGAGAGGTAAACGCATCACCAAACCCACCTATCTGGAGAGGCCCATCCATAAGACAGTCACCCTCCTGGAAGCCGATCAAGAAACCTGCAGACCCCTTTCACAGAAATCACTGGTGATTGGTGGGAGTGTAACTGACAGTTAGACTTACAGGCTATGTCGTTGTCTTTTGTTTGAATTGTTTATGTGTCCGCTGTGTGGGGGAAATGATAATACAAGCGGAACTACGTAGCTAATACTGTTGTAACGGGGATCCTTATTGTAGCAACACACCTTTGGAGGGAAGGCAATCCTGCGCTGCGTTAGCTAAGTTTTCATGTCATCGGGTGTAGTTCATAAAGGTTGAAGAGTGTATGTTAGGATGAAGTGTGAATTCATGCCAGGAATAATAAGTGTGAAGTTTGATTTCCTCCCTTCTGTAATAAGCAGCCAATGAGGTATTTGTTCCTTTATTCATGTGTTAATCTGAACCTGTTATAACGCCGGTTAAACTGTTATGTATGTAAGCACTTCAGAGTTATACCAAGCTAATAAGTCACTCGTAAGATAAGGTTGTAAGAGTGTGCTTAACTGTATTTTTCATTTACTTTATAGTTCTCACGGAAGGTGATAATTCTGACTAAAACTACAGAATAAAGCCGCCAGTTAAAATCAAGGAACGGTTGTGCTCGTGGTTACTGAAGGGAGCTACAATACATACATACATACATACATACATACATACATACATACATACATACATACATACATACATACATACATACATACATACATACATACATACATACATACACTACTGTTCAAAAGTTTGGGGTCACTTGGAAATGTCCTTGTTTTTGAAAGAATAGCTAATTTATTGTCCTTTAAAATAACATCAAATTGATCAGAAATACAGTGTAGACATTGATAATGTTGCAGATGACTATTGTAGCTGGAAATGGCTGAAGGCCATTATCCCGCAATCACCTCTTCACTGTTGACATAGAGACTGGTGTTTTGTGGGTACTATTTAATGAAGCTGCCAGTTGAGGACTTGTGAGGTGTCTGTTTCTCAAACTAGACAAACTGCTGGCCTTCAGCCATTTCCAGCTACAATAGTCATTCACACATTTCCAAGTGACCCCAAACTTTTGAACGGTAGTGTACACATAAACATATGGATGAGCAATGTCAAGCAGCATAGGCAAGATGCAATGGATGCTAAAAAATACAGTATATAGATATGAGAAGATGAATTCAAGATATGTAAACTTTATTAAAGTGTCATTATTTAAGTGACTTCTGATCCATTTATTAAAGTGGCCAACGATTTCAAGTCTCTATGTAGGCAGCAGCCTCTCTGTGTTAGTGATGGGTGTTTGACAGTCTGATGGCCTTGAGATAGAAGCTGTTTCTCAGTCTCTCGGTGCCAACAGAGATTTACCTGTACTGACCTGGCCTTCTGGATGGTAGCAGGGTGAACAGGCAGTGGCTTGGGTGGTTGTTGTTCTTGATGATGTTTTTGGCCTTCCTGTGACATCGGGTGCTGAAGGTGTCCTAGAGAGCAGGTAGTTTGCCCCTGGTGACCGTACCACGCTCTGGAGAGCTTTGCGGTTGTGGGCGGTGCAGTTGCCGTACCAGGCGGTGACACAGCCTGACAGGTTGCTCTCAATTGTGCATCTGTAAAAGATTATGAGGGTTGACAGGCCAAATTTCTTCAGCCTCCTGAGCTTGAAGAGGTGCTGTTGCGCCTTCTTCACCATACTGTCTGTTTGGGTGGACCATTTCAGTTTGTTCATGGTGTCCACCTTCTCCACTGCTGTCCCGACGATGTGGATAGGGGGGTGCTCCCTGTTTCCTGATCATCTCCCTTGTTTTGTTGACGTTGAGTGATAGGTTGTTTTCCTGACACCCTCACTTCCTCCCTTATAGGCTGTCTCATCATTGTTGGTGATCAAGTCTACTACTGTTGTGTCATCTGCAAACTAGATGAGTACGCACCCTTGTGGGAGTACAGGAGGGGGATGAGTACGCACCCTTGTGGGGCCCCAGTGTTCAGGATCAGCGGGGTGGAGATGTTGTTTCCTACCTTCACCACCTGGGGGTAGCCCGTCAGGAATTCCAGGACCCAATCGCACAGGGCGGGGTTGAAACCCAGGTCTTCAAGCTTAATGATGAGTTTGGAGGGTAGTGTTATGTTGAATGCTGAGCTATAGTCAATGAACAGCATTCTTACATCCTCTTGTCCAGGTGGGATAGGGCAGTGTGCAGTGTAATGGCGATTGCATCGTCTATGGACCTATTGGGGTGGTAAGCAAATTGAAGTGGGTCTAGGATGACAGGTAAGGTGGAGGTCATATGATCCTTGACTAGCCTCTCAAAGTACTTCATGATGACAGAAGTGAGTGTTACGGGGCGATAGTCATTCTGTTCAGGTACCTTTGCCTTCTTGGGTACTGGAACAATGGTGGTCTTCTTGAAGCATGTGGATAGGGAGAGATTTAATTGTCCGTAAACACACCAGCCAGCTGGTCTGTGCATAATCTGAAAGCGTGGCTAGGGATGCCGTCTAGACTGGCAGCCTTGCGAGGGTTAACATGATTAAATGTGTTACTCAAGTCGGCCACGGATAAGGAGAGCCCACAATCCTTCGTAGCAGGCTGCTTCGGTGACACTGCATTATCCTCAAAGTGGGCAAAGAAGGTGTTTAGTTTATCTGAAAGCAAGACCGTGACTCCACATTGTATCTATACTGACATTTCGTTTGTTTGATTGCCTTGCGGAGGGCATAATGACGCTGTTTGAATTCGGCCATATTTGCAGTCACCTTTCCGTGGTTAAATGCGATGGTTTCAGTTTCGGGCAAATGCTGCCATCTATCCACGGTTTCTGGTTAGGGTAAGTTTTAACAGTCACAGTAGGTACAACTCCTATACACTTCCTTATAAACTCACTCACCGAATCAGCTTATACATCAATATTATTCTCCGAGGCTACCGAGAACATATCAAAACAATCTTGAAGAGCAGATTCCGTTGAATAGTCCTGAGCATGGGTACATCCTCTTTGAGTTTCTGCCTATAGGAAGGGAGGAGCAAAATTTAGTCGTGGTCAGATTTGCCAAAAGGAGGGCGGGAGAGGGCCTTATATGCATAGCGTAAGTTAGAGTAGCAGTGATCCAGTGTTTTACCAGCACGAGCGCTACAGTCAATATGCTGATAGAATTTAGGTAGCCTTGTTCTCAAATTTGCTTTGTTATAATCCCCAGCTACAATAAACACATCTTCAGGATATCCAGTTTCCAGTTTGCATAAAGTCCAGTGAAGTTCCTTGAGGGCCGTCGTGGTATTGGCTTGAGGGAGGATATACACGGCTGTGACAATACCCGATGAGAATTCCCCTTGGGAGAAGGGGAATTCGGCATTTGATTGTGAGGAATTCTAGGTCAGGTGAACAAAGGGACATCAGTTCCTGTATGTTGTTACAATTACACCATGAGTTGTTAATCATGAAACATACACCCCCGCCCTTCCTCTCCTGGAGAGATGTTTATTCCTGTCGGCGGGACAAACAAGGAATCCAGGTGGCTGTACCAACTCCGACAGAATTTCCCAAGACAGCCATGTACTTTGAAACAGAGTAGTTACAATCCCTGATGTCTCTCTAGAAAGCAACCCTTGCCCTAATTTTGTCTACCTTGTTATCCTGAGACTGGACATTAGCGAGTAATATACTTGGAATCTGTGGGTGGTGTGCGTGCCTCTGTAGTCTGGTCAGAAGACCGCTCCGTCTACCTCTTCTACGGCGATTTTGTTTAGGATGAACCTCTGGAATCAGTTCAAATGCCCTGTGTGGTTCGAACAAAGGTACCGCTTCGGGAAAGTTGTATTCCTGGTCGTAGTGCTGGTAAGTTGATGTCTCTCTGATTTCCTATAGTTCTTGCCGGCTGTATGTAATAACACTTTTTTTCTGGGCTAACAATGTAAGAAATAATAGATAAAAAAACGAAATACTGCAAAGTTTCCTAAGGACTAGAAGCAAAGCAGCCCCCTTTGCCGGCCCCATCTTGCTATCAAAGCCTACTGGATGATAACTTGTTTTTAACTAGGACATAAGAGTTTATAACTGACTTTTTCTGACATAGCATAGGTACAGCAGATCCACCTTATTGTATGGGACACTTTTAAAATGTGCCTTTAGAGGCCATGCAATTCAGAACTCATCTACAAAACAAAACAAATTTAGGTCAAAAGAGTCCATATTAACAAAGGAAATGGAAGGACTAACAATACAGACAGATAGCAATAAAAAACTTTACCATAGATGCTCATATTTGAGGAAAAAGAAAAAGAAATGGAGGAACTTATTCAAGAAAGATCCCGTGTAATATATTATAAAAATAAAATCAACTGGATGGAATATGAGGAAAAATGCACCATATAATTTTTTAAATATTCGACAAAGAAATGCTAACTAAAATAATTTGCTGAAACTTGTTACAAATGATGCAGTTACGAACTATATTTTGAAAGAGGAAGTAAAGTACTTCAAGCATATGTTTTCGTCTCCTCCATCTCCACTAACCAAAGCCAATTGTATGGATTTTTTCAAATTAATAATGTAAAATTATCATCTGTACAGAAAGACTCATGTGAAGGCCAATTTAGAGATGAGGAACTTCTTGATGCAATTAAAGCCATTAAAGCTGGTAAAACTCCTGGATGGCATACCAGTGGAAGTATACCAAACTTTTTTTTGACATACTCAGGAGACCGTTATTAGCATGTTTTACCCACTCAACAAGAAGGTCTGATTTCATTATTACTGAAACAGGATCCAAATGGTAAATATAAAGATCCTGTCCATTTTAAAAATTGGAGGCCTCTTACACTTCAGTGTTGTGATGCAAAAATTCTAGCTAATTGCTAGCGAATTGCTTAGAATAGAAAAGGATAAATAGAATAGAATAAAAAAGGTATTGTCGTACATTATTCATCCTAATCAGACAGGGTTTTTACATGGACGATACATTGGAGTTAATATGAGACAAGTACTGGAAACAATAGAGCACTCTGAAGTATCGGGGAAAACAGGCCTGGTATTCATAGCTGACTTTGAAAAGGCCTTTGATAAAGTACGACTGAAGTTTATATATACTGTATATAAATGCCTGGAATATTTCATTTTTGGAGAATCTCTTATAAAAATTGGTTAAAGTTATGTATAGTACGCCTAGGTGTAAAATAGTAAATAATGGCTACATCTCAGAAAGGTTTAGACTGTCAAGAGGAGTAAAACAAGGTTGTCCACTATCGGCATATCTATGTATTATTGCCATCGAAATGTTAGCTGTTAAAATTAGAAATCCAGGGCTTCAAGCAAAGGAGTCATTCTATGCTGATGATTCTTGTTTTCTTTAAAATCCACAATTACAATCCCTAAATAGCCTAATTTTCTAACCTCTCTGGTTAATAATTTGCCGGTTGCCAGGAGAACACTACCTGCCCCAATGCATAGTGTCAACTGTAAAGTTTGGTGTAGGGGGAATAATGGTATGGGGATGTTTTTCATGGTTCGGGATATGCCACTTAGTTCCAGTAAAGGGACATTATTACATTACAGCATACAATGACATTCTAGACGATTATGTGCTTCCAACTTTGTGTCAACAGTTTGGGGAATGCCCTTTCCTGTTCCAGCATGACAATGTCCCCGTTTACAAAACTAGGTTCAGAAATGGTTTGTCGAGATGGGTATGTAAAATCTTGTCTGGCCTAGACAGAGCCCTGACCTCAACCCCATTGAACACCTTTGGGATGAATAGGAAAGATAACTGCGAGCCAGGCCTAATCACCCAACATCAGTGCCCGACCTCACTAACCTAGACAGCATAGCCAGGCAACGTTAATAAAAGCAAAAACAGCAATCAACAACAATCCTGAAAGCTCACATTTTTACCTACTTTTCTTATAAAACTATTCTCTGACTACCTTGACAAAATAAATGTAACATATTCTTACTTACATTGACAACCTGTCAAATATATATATTTTGTGGCTCACCGTAGCAGGAGTTTGTGACAGAGCATGAAGCTGAGAAATCAAACTGTATGAAAGCATCCTGTCCCAGGCTGATGTCTGTGGTGACAGCGTAGCGCGTGTTGGACTTTTCTATGAAAGCGAAGGCCGCCCCGTCAGAACCACACACGGGCATGCGGGTACCCCCGGGATAGAGCAGCCAAGAACGCCCTTCCATAGAGGAGAAGTCGTCTTCTAAAGGACCCCAGCCACTGGCACTGCCCCCCACCACCACCTGAGTAGAGAGACATAGGTTCATGTCATATGCGTGATACTGTTATATTGATAAAGATGGACAGATTGAAGGATGGATGAATAATTGGATGAACATATATTTTTATTTATTTATATATATTTTTTCACCTTTATTTAAACAAGGTATGCTAGTTGAGAACAAGTTCTCATTTACAACTGCGACCTGGCCAAGATAAAGCAAAGAGGTGCGTCGAAAACAACAAAGACACAATAGGCAAAAAAGACAGTCTATATACAGTGTGTGCAACTGGCGTGAGGAGGTAAGGCAATAAATAGGCCATAGTAGCGAAGTAATTACAATTTAGCAAATTAGCACTGGAGTGATAGATAGATAAGGTGTTTCACCTGGTCAATAACCCATGGACTATAGAAGTGTCCATTCTCAGAGGGCTGCCACCAGCGTAGGCGCGTGGCCGAGGTACGGGCACGCAGAGGGATCTCCAGGGCCACGAGGCGAGCTTGGTTACTGCTGTTGAAGAAGAGGAAGTTGATTATGATTATGATGAAGGTAATGATTTATTTTATCCATTAGTAAATCATTTTTGCGTCATAAAGCATGTCAGTATAACACAAAACAACATTTACATTACAGTGATGTGTCACGCCCTTATCTTTTACACCTGTCTTTGTGATTGTCTCCACCCCCCTCCAGGTATCGCCCATCTTCCCCATTATCCCCATTGTCCCCTGTGTAGTTATACCTGTATTTTCTGTTTGTCTGTTGTCGGATGCTCTTGTTTGTCAAGCTTAACAGCGTTTGTCTTGTCAGCTCCTCTCTTTTCCCAGCCTCTCTTTTTCTCGACACCGTCTGTATCTGGGTCTTACCTTATCCTGATATGATGTGCAGTGAGAGTTATGCTAACCTGTTGGAGAAGAAGAAGTCCTGCAGCAGGCCCCAGGTCAGAGCCCCGTCTACAGAGAACTGGAGCAGGACAGGCTGGGAGCGGGGGTCTGGGGAGGCCTTACCACAGCCCAGACGCAGGAAGAATTGAATAAACCTACAAAATATATACAGTTGAAGTCGGAAGTTTACATACACTTAGGTTGGAGTCATTAAAACTTGTTTTCAACCACTCCACAAATTTCTTGTTAACGAACTATAGTTTTGGCAAGTCTGTTAGGACATCTACTTTGTGCATGACACAAGTCATTTTTCCAACAATTGTTACAGACAGATTATTTCTCTTATATTTCACAGCATCACAATTCCAGTGGGTCAGAAGATTACATACACTAAGTTGACTGTGCCTTTAAACAGCTTGGAAAATTCCAGAAAATTATGTCATGGCTTTAGAAGCTTCTGATAGGCTAATTGACATCATTTGAGTCAATTGGAGGTGTACCTGTGGATGTATTTCAAGGCTTACCTTCAAACTCAGTGCCTCTTTGCTTGATATCATGGGAAAATCAAATGAAATCAGCCAAGACCTCAGAAAAACAATTGTAGACCTCCACAAGTCTAGTTCATCCTTGGGAGCAATTTCCAAACGCCTGAAGGTATCACGCTCATCTATGCAAACGATAGTACGCAAGTATAAACACCATGGGACCACGCATGTCCTCTGGTCTGATGAAACAAAAATAGAACTGTTTGGCCAGTATGACCATCATTATGTTTGGAGGAATAAGGGTGAGGCTTGCAAGTCGAAGGACACCATCCCAACCGTGAAGCACGGGGGTGGCAGCATCATGTTGTGGGGGTGCTTTGCTGCAGGAGGACCTGGTGCACTTCACAAAATAGATGGCATCATGAGGCAGGAAAATGATGTGGATATATTGAAGCAACATCCCAAGACATCAGTCAGGAAGTTAAAGCTTGTTCGCAAATGGGTCTTCCAAATGGACAATGACCCCAAGCATACTTTCAAAGTTGTGGCAAAATGGTTATAGGACAACAAAGTCAAGGTATTGGAGTGGCCATCACAAAGCCCTGACCTCAATCCCAATTACACCAGCTCTGTCAGGAAGAATGGGCCAAAATTCACCCAACTTATTGTGGGATGCTTATGGAAGGCTACCGAAACATTTGACCCAAGTTAAACAATTTAAAGGCAATGCTACCAAATACTAATTGAGGGTATGTAAACTTCTGACCCACTGGGAATGTGATGAAAGAAATAAAAGCTGAAATAAATCATTCTCTCTGCTATTATTTCACATTCTTTCAATAAAGTGGTGATCCTAACTGACCTAAGACAGGGCATTTTATACTAGGGTTAATTGTCAGGAATTGTGAAAAACTGAGTTTAAATGTACTTGGCTAAGGTGTATGTAAACTTCTGACTTCAGCTGTATATATAGTTATAATGCACATTGATAAATATATGTACAAATATATATATATATATTTTTAATTTAGATTTATTTGACCTCCCTTTCTCCCCAATTTCGTGGTATCCAATTGTTAGTAGCTACTATGTTGTCTCATCGCTACAACTCCCGTACGGGCTCGGGAGAGACGAAAGTCGAAAGCCATGCGTCCCCCGAAACACAACCCAACCAAGCCGCACTGCTTCTTAACACAGCGTGCATCAAACCCGGAAGCCAGCTGCACCAATGTGTTGGAGGAAACACTGTGCACCTGGCGACCTGGTTAGCGTGCACTGCGCCCGGGCCGCCACAGGAGTCACTAGTGCGCGCTGAGACAAGGATATCCCTACCGGCCAAACCCTCACCTAACCCGGACGACACTAAGCCTATTGTGCGTCGCCCCATGGACCTCCCGGTCGCGGAGTCTCTGTTGGCACAGCTAGCACTGCGAGATGCAGTGCCCAATATATGTACATATATCAACGTGTGTAAGTGTGTGTTGAGAAAATATACTTCTTTATCTTTTCGTCTGAATTCAAATGGTTGTACTTAGCTTACACATTTTACTATCAATGTGAGGAACATTCCACTTGAGAAGTGAGGAGCAGGTTTTCTAATAGGGTTAAATACATTATGTCACCTCAACTCACCACCTGAGGGCCTCAAAAGCACAGCTATCAGTTAAAAACCTTCAAAGAAAACAACAAACACACACACACACACACACACACACACACACACACACACACACACACACACACACACACACACACACACACACACACACACACACACACACACACACACACACACACACACACACACACACACACACACACACACACGCGATACCTTGCGTTGGATAGGTCCATGTCATTGGTGACCAGCATGCGAAGGCCGTCCTCGCTGAAGAACAGGTGGTTCCCACTGGACATGATGCCACATTTCCTGCTAGGTTTCCCTCCACTCAGCAGCCTAAACCTGTCAGCATCCACCGCCCCTCCTGTACACACACACAAGGGCAAGCAGGCATGCACACAAGCATGACAAACGCACACACAGGCATACAAATGAACATTTTTCATTGGTAGCACTGGTGCTCTCAACTTTAAAAAGTTAGGAGCCTCACATGAAATTTAGGAGCACCAGAAAGTTTATTTTAGAAGGAATCATTTTTTAATTGATTGAGATAATAGCTTATACTGGGCTTTATGAATTCTAGCTACTTTTACAGCACCTGTTGTGCCCTAGAAACTAATATATAACACTGTTAACACATTAGTTTATTATAAAAGCAAGTTAAAAGGTGGCATGCATTGAAAACGTGTGGCTTTCTAGTAGCTTTTTCTTTTGCAAAATAACTATGAATTATCAGACTTGTTTTAAAGTAAGTGTCAACATATAGCAAGGTGTGAAACATTCACTGTTTTACAAGGAACAATAGCAGGTCTATTTCACTCCAGTAGCTCGAATATTCTGTAAATTCATCATTCACCTGTGGGAACATGACAGCTCTCAATACCCAATAGAAAGATTTTGCCAATACTATCTGATTGATTGTTTGTGAGGAAATTACCTTTGCCCTCGACTTGCAATTAAAACCGATACACTAATCTCTTGCACTGCTCACTTCTGAAGTGGATTCCCCCTCAACTAAAGTGTAAAAGTTTGAGACAGTGGACAATGTGACAGAGGGCTGACTCCAAAAAGCACAAACTAAGCTAGAAGGGGAAATCAATCTCCTAAAAAAGAAAACAGAATCACTCCCTGTGGGTCCTGCTTTTGGTTTCACATCCATGCGCTTATTAAAACTAACGATAACAATTACATCATTAATAGTACATTATTTTATTTAAAATGATGGCAATGCTAGCTATCCTCTCTTGGAATTTGAAAGCGTAAACTCTCCTATTAAATGTTTCAGCTGTCTTGATATCCTATCAAGAAACCATACTGATATACTGTAGCAATGTTCCAAGAAACTCAAAAAGGATACACAAATAGGTTGCTTTTTCATCCACCCCAAATAAAACTAAAGGTGTAATCATAATGATACATAAGAAACTCAAAATTACCATTTTGGGTAAAATCACTATCGTTCAATGTTTCCAAATTGGAAAGAAAATGGCCTTTTTTAATGTGTATGCTTCAAATTCATATGAACCCAGGTTTTTCAATTCTCTGAACAGGATATTGTTAGAAATAACTGAATTCCATCTGGTTATTGGGATGCCATTTTGGGCATGCAGGAAAATATTGAATAGACCAACGCAACCAAGGCAACCATATGCAAGAAAGGCTTTCCAGGATATACACTCTGAGGCCTGGCAAGCACACACTCCTAAAGCAAAAGAGTACACCTCCGATTTCATACATTATTTACACCTCTGTCTTCTTTAATCAAGAAAGTAGAAAATCAACAAAAATAAGCTTGTCTGACCACCACGCTTACTACTGCCAACTTAAAATGTCAGAATCTCCTAAGTGTCAAAAGATGGCATTTCAACTGTTCATTATTTTCAAAATCCTACATTCTGTGATCGATTTGAAAATCAAATAAATAAATTCATGTGATCAATACAAAGTCAGTCGATGTTAACTGTGTTAGTGTTCCCATCAAACACATTTTTCAGACCAGGTAGCTATTACTCTTTCCAAAGTCAAGACAGAACTTCATTTATTAATTAGACAGAAAGCAGAATTTACCATCCATTGAGTAAGACTCAACCATTTCTTCCATGGTAATTGTCCCAGTCGTTTACTGGCCAACATTCTACGCAGTAATTATCAATTAGCTCTCGAGTGGTGCAGCGGTCTAAGGCTCTGCATCTCAGTGCAAGAGGCGTCACTACAGTCCCTGGTTCAAATCCAGGCTGTATCACATCTGGCTGTGATTGGGAGTCCCATAGGGTGGCGCACAATAGGCGTCATTAGAAACAACAGCTCCTTGGGCTGTATTATCTGTCGATGAAGAAAAAGCTTTTAATAGATTCAAATGGTCATATCACTGATCTGTCTTGGAACATGTGGGAATTGTCTCCAATTTCATTAATATGACTAAAATATTATATTCCAACCCCTCAACCATAGTTATAACAGGCAATATCTGCTCTGCTCCATTAAGAATCACTGGAAGCAGCAGACAAGGTGATCCAATTTTACCTCTGCTATTCTCATTGTCCATGGAACTCCTAGCCCAGGAATTTTTTCAATTGAACCTCTTAAAGGATAGGGGGCAGCATTTCCACTTTTGGATAAATAGCGTGCACAATTTCAACTTCCTGCTACTCATGCCAGGAATATATTATATGCATATGATTAGTAGGTGTGGATAGAAAACACTCTGAAGTTTCTAAAACTGGTTCAATCATGTCTGTGACTAGCAGGCAAAACCCTGAGGAAAAACTGTTCAGAATTATTATTATTTTTTCCTCTGACCGTTCCCCCAGTTGTCTTTGCCAAGGGAAATTTGATAGCGACCATTTTACAGTTCCTACGACTTCCACACAATGTCACCAGTCTTTGGAATTGGTTTATAGGCAACTTTTGAAATGTTTTGTAGTGACGTTGTGTTTTGGAAAGCTGTTTTTTTCCGGATCAAACCTGCTTTATAAATGGACATTTTGGGTATACATGGACGGAATTAATCGAAAAAAGGACCAATTGTGATGTTTATGGGACATATTGGAGTGCCAACAAATAAGCTCGTCAAAGGTAATGCATGTTTTATATTTTATTTCAGCGTTTTGTGTAGCGCCGGCGACGCTAATTATTTTGTTTACAACTCGTTCAGGTGGTTCAGGAGGGTGCATGCTATCAGATAATAGCTTCTCATGCTTTCGCCGAAAAGCATTTTTAAAATCTGACATGTTGGCTGGATTCACAACGAGTGTAACTTTATAGTACCCTGCATGTGTGATTTAATGAAAGTTTGAGTTTTATCGCGTTTTATTAGAATTTGGTGCTATGCATTTCCCGAGGCTATTGGCCACTTGAGACGCTAGCGTCTCCCCTATCCATTAGAGGTTTAAGGAAATAACACAAATTTCTCTCAAATCTACTGATCACTTAATCTCATTATACACAGACAATATTTTACTACATCTAGATAATGTATATCAATCACATTGAAGATCAAATATACATTCAGCTTCATCTCAAGTTATAAAATGAATCTAACCAAATCAGCCCAACTGCCTCTCAAGAACCTGTTGGAGGATTCTATCTCTATTTATTGTATCCCAATCGTTACCTGTTTTAAATATTTGTGAGTAGATATATTTCCTTCTTTAGATAAAACCATTGCCAGAAACTTCAAAAGAACGCTCAAATCAATTCAATCCGACCTCAGTACGTTGCCAGTTGCTTTAACCGGAAAAATATATGTTATTAAAATTAATATATTTCCACGGCTGAATTTCTGTAGTTCAATGCTTCCAATGGCTCCCCTTTCTGGCTACTGGGATACAATTCACAGTGCGGTTAAAACATGTATATTGAAAGGTAAACAATTCCGGATAAAATTAACACATTTACAAAAAGGGAAAGATATAGGAAGACTATCCGTACCAAACATATAATTGCACTTTGCCCCATCCTAAATTGGCTAAGACAGGATTATTCTGCCCTCTGGTTGATTAAAGAATGAAATATGGTGTCTCCTATTGCTCTGAAAGAGGTTGTGTACACTGATATATTCCTTAAACAATGTAAACTGTGCTTTGGTCCTATTATTGCAACAACATAAAAATATTGTCCTATTACTGAGTCCTTACCCGCACCGATATCATGGATAGTAATGGGTTGAGAACATTCCAATATTTGAAAGATACATACACATTAGGAGGCAACACCGTCTTTCTATATTTACAATTTAGGTCAGCTATGCTGGCCTTAGGAGTCTCTTGGGAAACCAAACTATCAAAACATCAAATGATGAGATTTACAGTGCCTTCATAAAGACCTTTTCCAAGTTTTGTTGTGTTACAAAGTGGGATTAAATATATATTTAATTGTCCGTTTTTGTCAATGATCTACAGAAAATATTCTGTAACGTAAAAGTGAAATAAAAATATGTATTGGTTAGGTAAGTATTCAACCCCTGAGTCAATACATGTTAGAATCACCTTTAGCAGCAGTTACAATCTGGGTAAGTCTCTAAGAGTTTTCACACCTGGATTGTACATCATTTTCCCATTATACTTTTCAAAATTCTTCAAGCTCTGTCAAATTGGTTGTTGATCATTGCAATACAACCATTTTCAGGTTTTCCATAGATTTTCAAGCCGGTTTAAGTCAAAACTGTTACTTGGCCACTCAGGAACATTCACTGTCTTCTTGGTAAGCAAATCCAGTGTAGATTTGGCGTTGTGTTTTAGGTTATCGTCCTGCTAAAAGGTTAAGTCATCTCCCAGTGTCTGGTGGAAGGCACACTGAACCAGGTTTTCCTCTAGGATTTTCCCAGTGCTTAGCGCAATTCTGTTTCTTTTTTCTTCTGAAAAACTCCCCTGTCTTCAATGATTACAAACATACCCACAACACGATGCAGCCACCACTATGCTTGGAAATATGGAGAGTGGTACTCAATAATGTGTTAATTTGGATTTACCTCAAAGACAACACTTTGTATTCAGGACAAAATCTTAATTGTTTTGCCACATTTTTTGCAGTATTACTTTAGTGACTTGTTGCAAACAGGATGCATGTTTTGGAATAGATTTTTATTTTATACAGGCTTCCTTATTTTCACTCTGTCAGGTTATTATTGTGGAGTAACTACAATGTTGTTGAGCCATCTGTTTTCTCCTAGAGATGAGTGTGGATTGGTCTACCATAAAGCACGCATCTATCTGTCAGTTGGAGCTGGCCAGTATGTTTAGGTAATAGCGTCGAACACGTATTTGAAAGATATATAGGGTAGTAAAACTGCATAAACCTAATGTCAAGTTAAAGTGTATTATTAGCTAGCTAACATTAGCTTGCTGGCTCGGTAGCTAACGTTATGTGCATGCTCTCCGTTTTCTGGAGGAGCGAGTTTTGAAATCAGTGGAATTGGAGTATGATGGCTAAAGAGAAGGAGAAAACACCAGTCTGGATAACATCGTCAAACTAAGGCAACCAAGCATGGCATCAGACAGGAGACAGAAAGTGGTTTAAATTCAAATGTACTGTTAGCTGGCTGGGTCGCTAACGTTATGTGTATGATCTTATTCTTTGTATATCTCAGACACATTTGTTTGACTAGTTATAGCTATAGAACCGGGTGGTTAGCTAGCTGCAGATTCATGCAGGGCAGCAACGTCATGAGTTGTGATTATGGTCCATTGTTTAGCTAGCTAGCTGCATGTCTGAACCAGTTCTGCTAGGGGGAGTAAAATGGTCAGAGTGGGGTATTCTCTCATTATGTTTCTGGAAGTAGCTAGCCAATATTAGCCAGTTAGTTGGGTGCTTGACTGTAGTTGAGGTTAGAGCTTTCGGAACAGTCCTACTTATTGGCCAGAGCGTCCATTGTGCGCTCTGAACGTGAAACCACAGAGCGATAGGGCAAGTAATGTTCAGTGAGCTGTTCTCTCTCTCTTAGATATCTGGAAGTAGCTGGCATGTTAGTACAGAACGGTTGGATCAACCCTTAACAGGTTTTAAAGAGATGAATGGGGCTAAGGCTTAAGAGGGTGTGAACAATGCTGAACGGGTGTAGACAAAGAAGGGCTCTCCAATAGTAGTACCAAAACATTGAAAGACGGTTTTCTCAAAAGTGAGTTTACAAGTTCATCAACTTTCAAAGCAGAATTACTTTCCCATTGTAGCCACATGTGCAAGATCAGGTACGCTTGTGGTCTCAATTAAATAGAGTAGGCTATAGCCTGCATGGGCAGGGGAAGCACAGGGCGGTTATCATTCCAAGGAAATGTACATCCTAAATATTATCAGGCTGTAGTTTACTACATTTCCTATAAATAAATATTGATCACCCATATTTGTCTCCATCTGAAAATCATCCCACTCCTAAAATGTAGGTCAGGTGAAAGTGCAAGCCTCTCCAACTCTTCTCGCTACAAACTACGTCTACCTTAGTTGTTGATATATCCCAGTAATACGATAGATTAATATATTGATATTGCCTACAGGGCCCAAAATTGCTGGGACCTGGCTGGCAAGTGAGCTGCGTCACATGCTAAAATGCAGGACTGCGAGGGTTTGGAACCAGTTCTTGCAAGTGGGAATCCAGTGCGGTATGAAAAGCTACATGTGTGGGTGGGAGTGGGATGAAGAAGTCCCACACAATGAGGTAACATGACTGAACTGTGCAAGCAGTTTATTAATGTAAAATTTGGTCCCAGATACAAATGTTGAGCAGGTAATATGGGTCAGATCCTTTGACCCGGTGGGGTTAAAAACAAGCCGTTTTCGCTGCAGTAATGGTGTAACCATGACGCTAATGAATCTGTGCCTGATTGTTTCTCTAGGGCACTCAGAAACAATGGTACAGTGAACCCTTATCATTATAACAATTATTATGTGCTGCCAAAATAAAACTCCTGGTCGCACAACAACGTATTCCGTCACACTTAGGAGCCCTTTCTACCACAAGTGTATTAATCACATCCATCCAGTTCTCAAAAGATCATCTGATCAATATCAGTATTGATGGCTAAACACAATATCTGAACACTGTGTTTGAACAACACATATACAGTGACTGTCTACTAGTCTCACTCTCTCTCTCACACACACACACCCTCTGCTTTTATGTGGAAATCTGTGTTTTCTTGCACATTCAAGGAAATGTATATTCCACCAGCAAGGTTTGGTTAATTGTAAGTGTTAAGATCAGGCAGGGTTAATGAAGCCATTATCCGAACCCATACACTATCTTCCAGTTCTATACCCACTGCCTACCTTCAAAGTCTTCCTTGAGGAAGTCAGGGTTGGATGTGTCGGGTTGGGAGCAGTCTGGTCCTGAGTTTCCCGAGTCACACACACAGTGGGTACCCCTCACACATGACCCGTGTCCATTACACATGTCCTGGCACTGGGGGCCAATGTACACACTGTCCAAAGCCCAGGTAGGGGGGGATGAACCGCTGGAGTAGAAGCCCTGGTACCAACGGAACCGGATGGATCTGAGAGGAGAGAGAAGAAAAAGAAGATGAAGAAGAAGAGAGAGATGGAGAGAAAGGGATCTATACACTGAGTATACAAAACATTAGGAACACCTGCTCTTTCCAGACGAACCAGGTGAAAGCTATAATCCCTTATTGATATCACTAATTAAATCCACTTCAATCAGTGTGGATGAAGGGGAGGAGACGGGTTTAAAAAAAAGTTTAAGTCTTGAGCAAATTGAGACATGGATTGTGTATCTCTGCCAATCAGAGACTGAATGGGAAAGACCAAATATTTAAGTGCCCTTGAACAGGGTATGGTAGCAGGTGCCAGGTTCACCGGTTTGAGAGTGTCAGGAACTGCAACGCTGCCAGGTTTTTCCCGCTCAACAGTTTCCTGTGTGTATCAAGAATGGTGCACCACCCAAAGGACATACAGCCAACTTGACACAAATGTGAGAAGCATTGGAGTCAACATGGGCCAGCATCCCTGTGGAATGCTTTTGACAAATAATGGCTGTTCAACTTAATATGAGGAATGTGTTTCTCATGTTTGGTACACTCAGTGAATATATATTTACATATACATACACAGTAGTGGCCAAAAGTCTAACAAAGTCTGCTGCCTCAGTTTGTATGATGACAATTTGCATATACTCCAGAATGTTATGAAGAGTGATCAGATGAATTGCAATTAATTGCAAAGTCCCTCTTTGCCATGCAAATGAACTGAATCCCCCCCAAAAAATTATCCTACATTTCAGCCTGTCAGAAAAGGACCAGCTGACATCATGTCAGTGATTCTCTCGTTAACACAGGTGTGAGTGTTGACGAGGACAAGGCTGGAGATCACTCTGTCATGCTGATTGAGTTCGAATAACAGACTGGAAGCTTCAAAACAGGGTGGTGCTTGGAATCATTGTTCTTCCTCTGTCAGCCATGGTTACCTACAAGGAAACACGTGCCGTCATCATTGCTTTGCACAAAAATGCTTCACAGGCAAGGATATTACTGCCAGTAAGATTGTACCTAAATCAACCAATTATCGGATCATCAAGAACTTCAAGGAGAGCGGTTCAATTGTTGTGAAGAACACTTCAGGGTGCCCAAAAAAGTCCAGCAAGTGCCAGGACCATCTCCTAAAGTTGATTCAGCTGCGGGATCAGTACAGAGCTTGCTCAGGAATGGCAGCAGGCAGGTGTGAGTGCATCTGCACGCACATTGAGGCAAAGACTTTTGGAGGATGGCCTGGTGTCATGATGGGCAGAAAAGAAGCCACTTCTCTCCAGGAAAAACATCAGGGACAGACTGATATTCTGCAAAATTCTATACTTTACATTAGATCCGGAGCCACCATCAGAAGCTAGCCAGCAACTAGCTACTAGCTCGTACTCAGTTAGCCATTGCTAGCGGTCTTCTAAGCTAACTAGAACACCAGCGCGACATCAACCCAGAGCATATCAGACTGCTCTTTCTCTACCACATCTCCGGATTCCTACCGCAAGCTCTGAACCTTTACACCGGATCATCGCAACTAGCTAGCTGCAATTCCGAGTGGCTACTCCTGGCCAACGTCTCTGGCCCAAAACAAGCTACAGTTAGCCTTGAGCTAAGCCCATCTCCCGACTAGCCGAAGAGGCCCAACGATACCTCTTTGCCAATTGGCCTGGACCCTTTACTGCCGACACGGAGCGCCGCCGATCCATCACGACTGGTCCGCCGACATAATCGTCCGAGGTGGTTTCAACAGGCTTTTTTTGCGACATCGCAAAGACCCATCTGCTGGCCAAGGCCCGCGAGCTTTCTGAAACGCTGTGTCTCCAGCTCACCAGAGCTCCTGTAGCATAATCCTGGGCTACAATTACCCGGGCCCACGACCGGTCTGTCAATGCCACCGCAAGAAGAGGAATAAACAGACTCACCCCATCGCGACGTCCCCAAAGGTTAGCTCTCTAGCCCTCGCTATCTCCCTACTTGCTATTCGGCCTGCTAACGGCTAGCTTGTCTAGCCCGGGCCTACGAACTGTTAGCTTGTTAGCACAGGCCTGCTAACCATCTGACTCACCTCATCCCAAACACTTCTGAACCCATTTACTTTCTCTCTCTTTGATTTTTATTTGTTTATACCTTCCGGAAACCTGCCTCACCCACTGTGATACGGATTCGCTATCACTTTTAATTTTGATTTATTTTTATGACACACTCAAGAACCTCCAGACGCTAACCAGCTAACTAGCTACAAGCTATTTAGTCATTGTTAGTTTAAAAAAAAAAAAAAAAAAAAAAAAAATATATATATAAAAAAAAAAACCTGGATAACACTCGCCAGCCCAGCTTCCCTGCCCATCCACCGCTGCCCCCTGGACACTGATTTCTTGGCTACATAGCTGACGACGCTGGACTGTCCATTAATCACGGTACCCCATTCTGCTTGTTTGTTTATCTGTCGGCCCAGTTGCCTAGTCAACGCCATTTTACCTGCTGTTTGTTGTGCTAGCTGATTAGCCTCGCCTACTGTTTTTAGCTAGCTTTCCCAATTCAACACCTGTGATTACTGTATGCCTCGCTGTATGTCTCTCCCAAATGTCAATATGCCTTGTATACTGTTGTTCAGGTTAGTTATCATTGTTTTAGTTCACAATGGAGCCCCTAGATCCACTCTGCATACCCCTGTTACCTCCTTTGTCCCACCCCCACACATGCGGTGACCTCACCCATTACAACCAGCATGTCCAGAGATACAACCTCTCTCATCATCACCCAGTGCCTGGGCTTACCTCCGCTGTACCCGCACCCCACCATACCCCTGTCTGCGCATTATGCCCTGAATATATTCTACCATGCCCAGAAACCTGCTCCTCTTATCCTCTGCCCCCAACGCTCTAGGCGACCAGTTTTGATAGCCTTTAGCCGCACCCTCATACTACTCCTTCTCTGTTCCGCGGGTGATGTGGAGGTAAACCCAGGCCCTGCATGCCCCCAGGTACCCTCATTTGTTGACTTCTGTGATCGAAAAAGTCTTGGTTTTATGCATGTCAACATCAGAAGCCTCCTCCCTAAGTTTGTTTTACTCACTGCTTTAGCACACTCTGCTAACCCTGATGTCCTTGCCGTGTCTGAATCCTGGCTCAGGAAGGCCACCAAAAATTCAGAGATTTCCATACCCAACTATAACATCTTCCGTCAAGATAGAACTGCCAAAGGGGGCGGAGTCGCAGTCTACTGCAGAGATAGCCTGCAAAGTAATGTCATACTTTCCAGGTCCATACCCAAACAGTTTGAACTACTAATTTTGAAAATTACTCTCTCCAGAAACAAGTCTATCACTGTTGCCGCCTGCTACCGACCCCCGTCAGCTCCCAGCTGCGCCCTGGACACCATTTGTGAATTGATCGCCCTCATCTAGCTTCAGAGTTTGTTCTGTTAGGTGACCTAAACTGGGATATGCTTAACACCCCGGCAGTCCTACAATCTAAGCTAGATGCCCTCAATCTCACTCAAATCATCAAGGAACCCACCAGGTACAACCCTAACTCTGTAAACAAGGGCACCCTCATAGACGTCATCCTGACCAACTGGCCCTCCAAATATACCTCCGCTGTCTTCAACCAGGATCTCAGCGATCACTGCCTCATCGCCTGTATCCGCCACGGAGCCGCAGTCAAACGACCACCCTCATCACTGTCAAACGCTCCCTAAAACACTTCTGTGAGCAGGCCTTTCTAATCGACCTGGCCCGTGTATCCTGGAAGGACATTGACCTCATCCCGTCAGTTGAGGATGCCTGGTCATTCTTTAAAAGTAACTTCCTCACCATTTTAGATAAGCATGCTCCGTTCAAAAATGCAGAACCAAGAACAGATACAGCCCTTGGTTCACTCCAGACCTGACTGCCTCGACCAGCACAAAAACATCCTGTGGCGGACTGCAATAGCATCGAATAGCCCCGTGATATGCAACTGTTCAGGGAAGTCAGGAACCAATACACGCAGTCAGTCAGGAAAGCTAAGGCCAGCTTCTTCAGGCAGAAGTTTGCATCCTGTAACTCCAACTCCAAAAAGTTCTGGGACACTGTGAAGTCCATGGAGAACAAGAGCACCTCCTCCCAGCTGCCCACTGCACTGAGGCTAGGAAACACGGTCTCCACCGATAAATCCATGATTATCGAAAACTTCAATAAGCACTTCTCAACGGCTGGCCATGCCTTCCGCCTGGCTACTCCAACCTCGGCCAACAGCTCCGCCCCGTAGTTCCTCACCCAAGCCTCTCCAGGTTCTCCTTACCCAAATCCAGATAGCAGATGTTCTGAAAGAGCTGCAAAACCTGGACCCGTACAAATCAGCTGGGCTTGATAATCTGGACCCGCTATTTCTGAAACTATCTGCCGCCATTGTCGCAACCCCTATTACCAGCCTGTTCAACCTCTCTTTCATATCGTCTGAGATCCCCAAGGATTGAAAGCTGCCGCAGTCATCCCCCTCTTCAAAGGGGGAGACACCCTGGACCCAAACTGCTATAGACCTATATCCATCCTGCCCTGCCTATCTAAGGTCTTTGAAAGCCAAGTCAACAAACAGGTCACTGACCATCTCGAATCCCACCGTACCTTCTCCGCTGTGCAATCTGGTTTCCGAGCCGGTCACGGGTGCACCTCAGCCACACTCAAGGTACTAAATGATATCATAACCGCCATCGATAAAAGACAGTACTGTGCAGCCGTCTTCATCGACCTCGCCAAGGCTTTCGACTCTGTCAATCACCAAATTCTTATCGGCAGACTCAACAGCCTCGGTTTTTCGGATGACTGCCTTGCCTGGTTCACCAATTACTTTGCAGACAGAGTTCAGTGTGTCAAATCGGAGGGCATGCTGTCCGGTCCTCTGGCAGTCTCTATGGGGGTGCCACAGGGTTCAATTCTCGGGCCGACTCTTTTCTCTGTATATATCAATGATGTTGCTCTTGCTGCGGGCGATTCCCTGATCCACCTCTACGCAGACGACACCATTCTATATACTTTCGGCCCGTCATTGGACACTGTGCTATCCAACCTCCAAACGAGCTTCAATGCCATACAGCACTCCTTCCGTGGCCTCCAACTGCTCCTAAACGCGAGTAAAACCAAATGCATGCTTTTCAACCGATCGCTGCCTGCACCCGCATGCCCGACTAGCATCACCACCCTGGATGGTTCCAACCTTGAATATGTGGACATCTATAAGTACCTAGGTGTCTGGCTAGACTGCAAACTCTCCTTCCAGACTCACATCAAACATCTCCAATCAAAAATCAAATCCAGAGTCGGCTTTCTATTCCGCAACAAAGCCTCCTTCACTCACGCTGCCAAGCTTACCCTAGTAAAACTGACTATCCTACCGATCCTCGACTTCGGCGATGTCATCTACAAAATGGCTTCCAACACTCTACTCAGCAAACTGGATGCAGTCTATCACAGTGCCATCCGTTTTGTCACTAAAGCACCTTATACCACCCACCACTGCGACTTGTATGCTCTAGTCGGCTGGCCCTCACTACATATTCGTCGCCAGACCCACTGGCTCCAGGTCATCTACAAGTCCATGCTAGGTAAAGCTCCGCCTTATCTCAGTTCACTGGTCACGATGGCAACACCCACCCAGCACGCGCTCCAGCAGGTGTATCTCACTGATCATCCCTAAAGCCAACACCTCATTTGCCGCCTTTCGTTCCAGTACTCTGCTGCCTGTGACTGGAACGAATTGCAAAATCGCTGAAGTTGGAGACTTTTATCTCCCTCACCAACTTCAAACATCAGCTATCCGAGCAGCTAACCGATCGCTGCAGCTGTACATAGTCTATTGGTAAATAGCTCACCCTTTTTCACCTACCTCATTCCCATACTGTTTTTATACTGTTTTTATTTATTTACTTTTCTGCTCTTTTGCACACCAACATCTCTACCTGTACATGCCCATCTGATCATTTATCACCAGTGTTAATCTGCAAAATTGTATTATTCGCCTACCTCCTCATGCCTTTTGCACACATTGTATATAGACTGCCCATTTTTTTCTACTGTGTTATTGACTTGCTAAATTGTTTACTCCATGTGTAACTCTGTGTTGTCTGTTCACACTGCTATGCTTTATCTTGGCCAGGTCGCAGTTGCAAATGAGAACTTGTTCTCAACTAGCCTACCTGGTTAAATAAAGGTGAAATAAATAAAATAAAAAGGTACAGGGATTGGACTGCTGAGGACTGGGGTAAAGTAATTTTCTCTGATGAATCCCCTTTCCGATTGTTTGGGGCATCCGGAAAAAAGCTTGTCCGGAGAAGACAAGGTGAGCGCTACCATCAGTCCTGTGTCATGCCAACAGTAAAGCACCCTGAGACCATTCATGTGTGGGGTTGGCTGTCAGCCAAGGGAGTGGGCTCACTCACAATTTAGCCTAAGAACACAGCCATGAATAAAGAATGGTACCAACACATCCTCCGAGAGCAACTTCTCCCAACCATCCCGGAACAGTTTGGTGACAAACATTGCCTTTTCCAGCATGATGGAGCACCTTGCCATAAGGCAAAAGTGATAACTAAGTGGCTCGGGGAACAAAACATCGATATTTTGGGTCCATGGCCAGGAAACTCCCCAGACCTTAATCCCATTGAGAACTTGTGGTCAATCCTCAAGAGGCTGGTGGACAAACAAAACCCCACAAATTCTGACAAACTCCAAGCATTGATTATGCAAGAATGGGCTGTGTGTCCCTGAAGTTAATTGACAGCATGGCAAGGCAGATTGCAGAGGTCTTGAAAAAGAAGGGTCAACACTGCACATATGACTCTGTGCATCAACTTCATGTAATTGTCAATAAAAGCCTTTGACACTTATGAAATGCTTGTAATTATACTTCAGTATTCCATAGTAACAACTGACAAAAATATCTAAAGACACTGAATCTGAGACTGAACACCCCCCTCTGCAACTGGATCCTGGACTTCCTGACGGGCCGCCCCCAGGTGGTGAGGGTAGGTAGCCACACATCTGCCACACTGATCCACAACTCTGTAGCTCCCAAAGGGGGTGCGTGCTCAGTCACCTCCTATACTCCCTGTTCACCCACGACTGTATGGCCAGGCACGACACCATCAGTATATTTGCAGACGACACAACAGTGGCATGCCTGATCACCGACAACAACGAGACAGCCTATAGGGAGGAGGTCAGAGACCTGGCCGGGTGGTGCCAGAATAACAACCTATCCCTCAAAGTAACCAAGACTAAGGAGGTGATTGTGGACTACAGGAAAAGAAGGACCGAGCACGCTCCCATTCTCATCGACGGGGCTGTAGTGGAGCAGGTTGAGAGCTTCAAGTTCCTTGCTGTCCATATCAAGAACAAACTAGAATGGTCCAAACACACCAAGACAGTTGTGAAGAGGGCACGACAAGGCCTATTCCCCCTCAGGAAAGTAAAAAGATTTGGCATGGGTCCTGAGATCCTCAAAAGGTTCTACAGCTGCAACATCAAGAGCATCCTGACCGGTTGCATCACTGCCTGGTATATGCTCAGCCTCCGACCGCAAGGCACTTCAGAGGGTAGTGCGTACGGCCCAGTACATCACTGGGGCAAAGCTGCCTGCTTATCCAGGACCTCTACACCAGGCAGTGTCAGAGGAAGGCCCTAAAAATTGTCAAAGATCCCAGCCACCCCAGGCATAGACTATTCGCTCTACTACCCCATGGCAAGCGGTACCGGAGTGCCAAGACTAGGACAAAAAGGCTTCTCAACACTTTGATTTGATTTGAAGCAGCAAACTTTGTGGAAATTAATATTTGTGTCATTCTCAAAACTTTTGGCCACGACCGTATATACATTTGAAGTCTGATGTTTACATACACCTTAGCCAAATACATTTAAACTCCGTTTTTCACAATTCCTGAAATTCCGGTTCAGTTAGGATCACCACTACATTTAAAGAATATGAAATGTCAGAATAATAGCAGAGAGAATGATTTATTTCAGCTTTTATTTATTTTATCACATTCCCTATGGGTCAGAAGTTAACATACACTCAATTAGTATTTGGTAGCATTGCCTTTAAATTGTTTAACTTGGGTCAAACGTTTTGGGTAGCCTTCCACAAGCTTCCCACAATTTTGGCCCATTCCTCCTGACAGAGCTGATATAACTGAATCAGGTTTGTAGGCCTCCTTGCTCGCACATTAAGTTGACCAGTCCATCATGCGGCAAAACACCCCCAGAACATGATGCTGCCACCCCCGTGCTTCACGGTTGGGATGGTGTTCTACAGCTTTGCAAGCCTCCCCCTTTTTTATCCAAACATAACGATGGTCATTACGGCCAAACAGTTCTATTTTTGTTTCATCAGACCAGAGGACATTTCTCCAAATAGTACGATCTTTGTCCCCCATCTGCAGTTGCAAACCGTATTCTGGCTTTTTTATGGAGGTTTTGGAGCAGTGGCTTCTTCCTTGCTGAGCGGCCTTTAGTATTCAATTAGTATTTGGTAGCATTGCCTTTAAATTGGTTAACTTAGACCAAAAGTTTCGGGTAGCTTTCCGCAAGCTTCTCACAATAAGTTGGGAGAATTTTGGCCCATTCCTATATCTTAACTGGCCATTTGAGAAGTTTGAAATGGATGGTTTTCATATTAGTTAGGCTCTCTTCAATGTCCTGTAGTCTCTCACCCGCAGAGTCTGAGCTTTCCAAAGTGGATGAGCTCCCTCCTCCAGCCCTGTGTTGTCCCGGGATAGTAGACACTGGCGGGGTGCAGCTCTGTGGAGCATAGGGATGAGGGCTGGGGGCCCCCCGAACACAGGGGAACCAGGAGATGCCATGTAGCCCCAAAGTCCCTGGAGAACTCCAGTCTCACTGGGTTAGAGGAGGAAGAATCTGCCGTACAGCCTACGTTGATCTGAGAACAAATGAATAAATTATTATTACTATGTTATTGTCATTATCATTATAAAGATCACATCTGAAACACAACACAGGAAATATAAACAGGAAAAATGTTTAAATTATAAACATAATATCAATCAAATTCTTAGTTGTTATATTATAAAGTATTACTAGTATAATTCTGAACATTATGCAGTAATATATGAATTCATGTTCTTGCTTCAGCAGGATTACTGTAGTTATTTGATATACTATTCACTTATTAGTATTAGTGTGTTTGCATCAACAAGACCACTCTAGATATTCAATATACTTCTGTTTATGTTTTCTATTTCATATAATTATATTGTGATGAATTATTATAAAATAATTATGATCCTTAAACAGCCCACATTCATATGTATCACAGAGAATAGTAATTATAATAACGTCATATAAATAAGTCATTGTCTTTATGAAAAACCTTTGGCACCTCCACTTTTAAATTAGGATACATTTTCTCATTCTTTATCCTCTTATCTTTTCCGTCAGTATTTCTCTGTCCAACTCAATTTCTCTGTCTCTGTTCCGCTTTCCTCTTTCCCCATTCCTCTCCTCTTATACTTCACTGATTTTCTTTCCCACACTGTTTTCCCAACCAATCAGTCTGTTCTCTCTCTTCTCTTCATACCTCAAACTGTATGATGGTGTTTTCATTGACATCAATGTCTCTGGTGGTTATGGAATGTTCTCCCAACTCACTGGAGACAAACACCATGGCAGACTCATCATCCTCCCTGTACACGCACATACATTAGACAAAGTCTGTTATCTTACAGTCCTTTACAGTAGGATTGGGATCAAGTCCAACTCAATTTAATCAATTCAGGAATTAAACAGAAATGTTACGTTAAAGGAGACAATGCAGCCGTTTCAAAAACAAAATATCAATATCAAAAACATATTGGGTAACAATTAAGTAACTTACCGTGATTGATTTAAATTAAAATTGACAAACATTTACAAAAATAGCTTCTTAGCAAAGACACATTTCTGAAGTAAGAATTTTGCTAGTACTGTCTGGGAGTCATCCGAGTGGGGAGGAGAAAACTGAAAATTAGCTGTTATTGGCAGAGAGGTTTGGAAGTGTCTTTCTGATTTACTGCCTGGTGATGTCACCAGTCAGGCCAAAACTCCATCCCACCAAAACAGTCTCAAATATCAGTCTGTCTTTTCAAGCAGATCTTATACTAAATGGCCATTATCATAATTTTCACAATTTCAAAGTATTATTCCAACCTCATAGTGTGGAAATACATATAAAACACAGGTAAATCACATTTTTTGAATGCACTGGGCCTTTATTAATATGTAAACTAAATTGGTAGTTAACTTCCTGAATTTACTGTATTGTGGCATAGAAGCACATATGTTGAATTGACATCTTAGATGCACACAGAGATGAAGGATTGTAGGTACAAGGTTCAGTGTGTTCACAGTGCACTAAAGGGTTGTACAACCAGTAGATCTACTCACAGGCCACTCTTCTGGTAGGGGCAGTAGAGTCCAGTGTTGCCTCCTGGGTAGAAGAGCCAGTTGTAATCCTGGGGTCCGCCCTCGAAGCTGTCAGAGACTACAGGAGGGTTGTTGAGCGAGCTGCCATCGATGATCAGGTCATCAATCACCCACACCTCCTCCTTTTTACCTGTAGGACAGAACACATATAGCCAGTCAGACATACAATGTGTCTTCATACAGTATGTCATTATTTTGAGATGTGTGTATACTGTAAGTATGAGTGTATTTGAACTTTGTCTTTGGCTGTGATTCAATTCGCTACTCTTCACACAAAAATGTACACTCTCATTGCATTAAAAGCATTGGATTGGATGAAGTTTCCACCATTTCCTTACACCAGTCCATTCCTTTAAATCCATGAAGTGGAGTGTACAAGCACACACTTCTTGTGTAGATAAACGGACCATAGACTCACTGTGTGTGTTCACTACTCACCGCTGTTGTAGGGCTGCCAGAGCCTGAAGCGGGTAGCGTTGGTCTGGGCACTGGTGGGCAGAAGAAGGTGGATGAACAGAGTGTCGGTGGAAGTAGGGAAGTAAAACTCATCTAACAACAGCCAACTGATCCCCCCGTTCACAGAGTACTGTAGTAGCACCGAGTGGGAGCGCTCTGGGACACCTGGGAACAGAACACAGAGTTAACGCAACCCACACACAGTTAACAGTATAACATATCTACAAAACACTGACACAAAGTAAAGATTAAAAGTAGTTTTGCAGACATAAATGGTAAGCAGATATAGCCAGAATGTACTGTCTGTGAAAAAGAGACCTACCCTTAGTGATGAACTTGAAGGAGAACTGGATGTAGAGAGTGCTGGTGCAGTCCATGTCCCTAGACATCAACATACGCAGACCTTCCTACAAATCAAGCAAAACGGAAAGAGAAATCAAGATCATAAATTCAGCAAAAAAAGAAACTTCCCTTTTTCAATCAAAATAACTTCACAGACCGTTATTGTAAAGGGTTTAAACACTGTTTCCCATGATTGTTCAATGAACCATAAACAATTAATGAATATGCACCTGTGGAACGGTCATTAAGACACGAACAGCTTACAGACGGTAGGCAATTAAGGTCACAGTTATGAAAACTTAGGAACCTAAAGAGACCTTTCTACTGACTCTGAAAAACACCAAAAGAAAGATGCCCAGGGTCACTGCTCATCTGCGTGAACGTGCCTTTGGCATGCTGCAAGGAGGCATGAGGACAGCAGATATGGCCAGGGCAATAAATTGCAATGTCCGAACTGTGAGACACCTAAGACATCGCTACAGGGAGACAGGACGGACAGCGATCGTCCTCACAGTGGCAGACCATGTGTAACAACACCTGCACAGGATCGGTACATCCGAACATCACACATGCGGGACAGGTATAGGATGGCAACAACAACTGCCCGAGGTATACCAGGAACGCACAATCCCTCCATCAGTGCTCAGGCTGTCCGCAATAGGCTGAGAGAAGATGGACTGAGGGCTTGTAGGTCTGTTGTAAGGCAGGTCCTCAACAGACATTACCAGCAACAACGTCGCCTGTGAGCACAAACCCGCCGTCGCTGGATCAGACAGGACTGGCCAAAAGTGCTCTTCACTGACGAGTCACGTTTTTTTTCGGGCGTGATGTTAATCGTTGAAGGAATGAGCGTTAAAACTGAGGCCTGTACTCTAGAGCGGATTGAGTTGGAGGTGGAGGGTCCGTCATGGTCTGAGGCAGTGTATCACAGCATCACAGCATCAGGATGCCTGGTCATTCTTTAAAAGTAACTTCCTCACCATCTTAGATAAGCATGCTCCGTTCAAAAAATGCAGAACTAAGAACAAATATAGCCCCTGGTTCACTCCAGACCTGACTGCCCTCGACCAGCACAAAAACATCCTGTGGCGGACTGCAATAGCATCGAATAGTCCCCGCGATATGCAACTGTTCAGGGAAGTCAGGAACCAATACACGCAGTCAGTCAAGAAAGCAAAGGCCAGCTTTTTCAAGCATAAATTTTCATCCTATAGCATTAACTCCAAAAAGTTCTGTGACAATGTAAAGTCCATGGTGAACAAGAGCACCTCCTCCCAGCTGCCCACTGCACTGAGGCTAGGTAACACGGTCACCACCGATACATCCATGATAATCAAAAACTTCAACAAGCATTTCTCAACGGCTCGCCATGCCTTCCTCCTGGCTACTCCAACCTCGGCCAACAGCTCCACCCCCCCCACCGCAGCTACTCGCCCAAGCCTCCCCAACTTCTCTTTTACCCAAATCCAGATAGCAGATGTTCTGAAAGAGTTGCAAAACCTGGACCTGTACAAATCAACTGGGCATGACAATCTGGACCCTCTATTTCTGAAACTATCCGCCGCCATTGTCGCAACCCCTATTACTAGCCTGTTCAAACTCTCTTTCATATCGTCTGAGATCCCCAAGGACTGGAAAGCTGCCACGGTCATCCCCCTCTTCCAAGGGGGAGACACCCTGGACCCAAACTGTTACAGACCTATATCTATCCTGCCCTGCCTATCTAAGGTCTTCGAAAGCCAAGTCAATAAACAGATCACTGACCATCCCGAATCCCACCGTACCTTCTCCGCTGTGCAATCTGGTTTTCCGAGCCGGTCACGGATGAACCTCAGCCACGCTCAAGGTACTAAATGATATCATAACCGCCATAGATAAATGACAGTACTGTGCAGCCATCTTCATCGACCTGGCCAAGGCTTTCGACTCTGTCAATCACCATATTCTTATCGGCAGACTCAGTAGACTTAGCCAACTACTTTGCAGACAGTTCAGTGTGTCAAATCGGAGGGCATGTTGTCCGGTCCTCTGGCAGTCTCTATGGGGGTGCCACAGGGTCCAATTCTCGGGCCGACTCTTTTCTCTGTATATATCAATGATGTTGCTCTTGCTGCGGGCGATTCCCTGATCCACCTCTCGTTTAACCTCCAAACGAGCTTCAATGCCATACAACACTCCTTCCGTGGCCTCCAACTGCTCTTAAACGCAAGTAAAACTAAATGCATGCTATTCAACGGTTTGCTGCCTGCACCCGCACGCCCGACTAGAATCACCACCCTGGATGGTTCCGACCTAGAATATGTGGACATCTATAAGAACCTTGGTGTCTGGCTAGACTGTAAACTCTCCTTCCAGACTCATATCAAACATCTCCAATCCAAAATCAAATCTAGAATCGGCTTTCTATTTCGCAACAAGCCTCCTTCACTCAGGCCTCCAAACTTACCCTAGTAAAACTGACTATCCTACCGATCCTCGACTTCGGCGATGTCATCTACAAAATAGCTTCCAATACTCTGCTCAGCAAACTGGATGCAGTTTATCACAGTGCCATCCGTTTTGTTACTAAAGCACCTTATACCACCCACCACTGCGACCTGTTATGCTCTCGTCGGCTGGCGCTAGCTACATATTCGTCGCCAGACCCACTGGCTCCAGGTCATCAATAAGTCCATGCTAGGTAAATCTCTGCCTTATCTCAGTTCACTGGTCACGATGGCAACACCCACCCGTAGCACGCGCTCCAGCCGGTGTATCTCACTGATCATCCCTAAAGCCAACACCTCATTTGGCCGCCTTTTCTTCCAGTTCTCTGCTGCCTGTGACTGGAACGAATTGCAAAAATAGTTGAAGTTGGAGACTTTTATCTCCCTCACCAACTTTAAACATCTGCTATCTGAGCAGCTAACCGATCGCTGCAGCTGGACATAGTCCATCGGTAAATAGCCCACCCAATTTACCTACCTCATCCCCATACTTTTTTCATTTATTTACTTTTCTGCTCTTTTGCACACCAGTATCTCTACCTGCACATGACCATCTGATCATTTATCACTCCAGTGTTAATCTGCTAAATTGTAATTATTTGCCTACCTCCTCATGCCTTTTGCACACAATGTATATAGACTCTTTTTTTATTTTTCCTTTTTTTCCATTGTGTTATTGACTTGTTTATTGTTTACTCCATGTGTAACTCTGTGTTGTTGTCTGTTCACACTGCTATGCTTTATCTTGGCCAGGTCTCAGTTGTAAATGAGAACTTGTTCTCAACTAGCCTACCTGGTTAAATAAAGGTGAAATAAAAAAATTAAACAAGACATCCTCCTCCCTCATGTGGTACCCTTCCTGCAGGCTTATCCTGACATGACAATGCCACTAGCCATACTGCTCGTTCTGTGAGTGATTTCCTGCAAGACAGGAATGTCAGTGTTCTGTCATGGCCAGCGAGGAGCCCAGATCTCAATCCCATTGAGCACGTCTGGATCCTGTTGGATCGGAGGGTGATGGCTAGGGCCATTCCCCCCAGAATTGTCCGGGTAATTGCAGGTGCCTTGGTGGAATAGTGGGGTAACATCTCACAGCAAGATCTGGCAAATTTGGTGCAGTCCATGAGGAGGAGATGCACTGCAGTACTTAATGCAGCTGGTGGCCACACCAGATACTGACTGTTACTTTTGATTTTGAAATCCCCTTTTCTCAGGGACACATTATTCCATTTCTGTCAGTCACATGTCTGTGGAACTTGTTCAGTTTATGTCTCAGTTGTTAAATCTTGTTATGTTCATACAAACATTTACACATGTTAAGTTTGCTGAAAATAAATGCAGTTGACAGTGAGAGGATATTTCTTTTATTTCTGAGTTTATAATCAATGATAAAGTACACTTACTAAGTCTTCTAGGCAGATAATATGTGAGTTTGTATGTTTGTGTGTGTGTGCATGCGTGCGTCTTCTCTATCTGCTCTCTAGGTCTTTTTCACTTAAATGTGTGTACGGTATAGGTCACATTAAACAATAGAACCCATACCCCTTTGAAGATTAGTGCAGTGCCAGATTTGAGGGGCTCCCCACTGAGAGTCCCCCTCTCAGCCCCGTACACCTCAGGCCACTGCTCCGCCGCCAGGTTCTCGTTGAAGTCGTCTCTCAGAATGGAGGGGAGGGGGGCCAAGGGCACGCAATGGGCCCCGCCATAACCCCGGTCACACCTGTTTAGAGGGTGGGGGTTACAGGTGAGGTGACTGTTTATTTCATATCCATAGTAAGCGTTGTTAGTCCAGGCATAGGCTAAATCTGGTATCCGAACCAAAATTACATGTCTGAACATATTTGGTGACTCCGGGATGCTGGCCTTCTAGGCAGAGTTCCTCTGTCCAGTGTCTGTGTTCTTTTGTCCGTCTTAATCTTTTATTTTTATTGGCGAGTCTGAGATACGGCTTTTCCTTTACAACTCTGCCTAGAAGGCCAGTATCCCATAGTCACCTCTTCACTGTTGACGTTGAGACTGATAAACTTGGATTAGCTAACAACATTTCTCCCATTTTTCTCTGCAGATCGTTCTCTGCAGGTCTCTCGATCCTGACTAAGTCTCCCAGTTGCTGGAGATTGATGAGGAAAACATTTAATTGAATCCATTTTAGAATAAGGCTGTAACGTAACAAAATGTGTATAAAGGGAAGGAGTCTGAATACTTTCCTAATGCTCTGTATAATGATGAAAAAAGAAAACTGGACACCTGAATGTTCTTGCAACATTCCCATGAAATGTGTTTTGCGGGTACTATTTAATGAAGCTGCCAGTTGAGTTCTTGTGAGGCATCTGTTTCTCAAATTAGACACTCTAATATACTTGTCCTCTTGCGCAGTTGTGCACCGGGGCCTCCCACTCCTCTTTCTATTCTGGTTAGAGACAGTTTGCTCTGTTCTGTGAATGGAGTAGTACACAGCGTTGTTCGAGATCTTCAGTTTCTTGGCAATTTCTCGCATGAATAGACTGACGAGATTCAAAAGTGTAATTTCTTCAGTGTTGTCACATGAAAAGATATACTCAAATGTTTACAAAAATGTGAGGGGTATACTCACTTTTGTGATACAATGTATATATATATATATATATAAATAACCCCCAGCACCCCCTATGGTTTTCACATATAATATAACACAGTTCCAGTAAATTCCATGCAAAAGTTCTGAACATTAAATACTGTGAGACAGTGTGTGTGTGTGTGTGTGTGTGTATATGTTTGTGTAACTCACAAACAGCATCCGTTGTCACAGAGTCCGTGTCCAGAGCACATCCAGGGGCAGCCAGGGGCCAGCAGCACGTTGTCCAAGGCCCAACCGTCCGCCCCAGGGATGAAGTGGGGTTGGAGCCACCTGAACCGAGTCCTGGGAGAACTACAACCACAGAATAGAACACATGCTATGAATCTTAATGACATGTTTATGGCATTATTATAAAGGGTTATGAAGGATAGTTCAAATGAAGTGTTACTATATTACAATGCTTAAATAGTATCATTTTGTTTATGACTGTAATATTCAAATCACAAGGATACATTTTAAAGAGACAAGCTCTGATGTGCCACTAAGCAAACTAATAATATACACATATACACACATGCATGCAGAAACACGCATGCACACACCACACACACATACTTGGCAGCGCTGGGCAGGTACACCGTAACCCTCCTCCAGCGGTTATACTGTGTAGCGGTGTAGACTGAGCTCATGGTGTAGCCGGCACAGCCAATGGCAGGTGGAACACACTCTGGGGTGAGCAGGGCCCAGTGGCGCCCACAGTCTGTGGGGTGGTAATACGTTTTAATAACTTCCATGTATAAACATTAGGAACCATTTTTGAACTTTTCAGTAAATATTAGAAAAAATGTCGAACCATTTATAATAATTACTATTCATGAGCATTTGTATAATTTATAACCATGTAAAAAGCACTTGTAAATATTTATAAGCATGTATAAGAATTTAAAAACAATAATAAAAACCACACACCAGAAATGGCTGGCCTGTTGTTTTCTAATAATAGTTGTTCCCGCCAAAACCAGCACCTGGATCTAGATGAGTTTTCTGTTGACTTTTCTGTCATTTATAATCATTTATAAAGGATCATCCATGACGGTTATTAGAGTTCGTTACCCGTGGAGTACTCCAGCCTGACACCGTGGGATGAGGTGGCAACCTTACTGCAGCCCATAGACAGTTCAAACTGCAGGAAGGAGGAGCCTGACACCTCAAAGTCCCAGCTTTCTGCATACCGCGGCTTCTCTGCAGGGAGAGAGACAGTGACAAGGTCAAATAAAATAAAATAAAAAACAATTTTATTGGTCACATACGCATGCTTAGCAGATGTTAAAAGGGAGTGTAGCGAAATGCTTGTGCCTCTAGCTCCGACAGTGCAGTAATATCTAACAAGTAATCTTACAAGATGGTCAAGAGAGGGCCTTAACGGGTTAGAGTTGTGAGAACTGGATCTTTACGTTGTGAGAACTGGACAGCGCAGTGGCACAGCTCCAGCTCCAGCTACCCAGCTATTTGTCGTCCTTAACGTAGGAGACACTGCTAGCTAGCTAACAGCTAACAGCTAGCCAACGTCTACCGAATACAACTTCTGCACTCAACAACCCGGTCGCATTCCGCTTCGCTCCACAGGTAGTATCACATTTTCATTTCATTTCATTACAGCACAACGGTTTGATTTGCTTGATCGTAGCTAGCTACATAGCTAGCTACATAGCCGTCTTTGTATCAAAGATAATTGTGTAGTCTAGAGCGATTTTCTAGGTTAGCTAGCCAGCTATTGTCGTTCTTTTAACGCAACGTAACGTAATCAACACTGCTAGCTAGCCAGCTAGCCCCCGAATAGTAGCACTGTAGAAACTATTACACTCAACGGAACGACTTGATTAGTGTAGTGTCAACAACGCAGCTACTGCCAGCTAGCCTACTTCAGCAGTACTGTATCATTTTAATCATTTTAGTCAACAAGATTCTTGCTACGTAAGCTTAACTTTCTGAACATTCGAGACGTGTAGTCCACTTGTCATTCCAATCTCCTTGCATTAGCGTAGCCTCTTCTGTAGCCTGTCAACTATGTGTCTGTCTATCCCTGTTCTCTCCTCTCTGCACAGACCACACAAACGCTCCACACCGCGTGGCCGCGGCCACCCTAATCTGGTGGTCCCAGCGCGTACGACCCACGTGGAGTTCCAGGTCTCCGGTAGCCTCTGGAACTGCCGA
The DNA here is from genome assembly GCF_023373465.1 of Oncorhynchus keta. Taxonomy (NCBI): domain Eukaryota; kingdom Metazoa; phylum Chordata; class Actinopteri; order Salmoniformes; family Salmonidae; genus Oncorhynchus; species Oncorhynchus keta. The sequence goes on from NC_068442.1 coordinate 150,692, forward strand.
TCTGCGGCCAACAAGGCAGAGTTCATCTCAGCCTATGCCTCCCTCCAGTCCCTCGACTTCTTGGCACTGACGGAAATATGGATCACCACAGATAACACTGCTACTCCTACTGCTCTCTCCTCGTCCGCCCACGTGTTCTCGCACACCCCGAGAGCTTCTGGTCAGCGGGGTGGTGGCACCGGGATCCTCATCTCTCCCAAGTGGTCTTTCTCTCTTTCTCCCCTTACCCATCTGTCTATCGCCTCCTTTGAATTCCATGCTGTCACAGTTACCAGCCCTTTCAAGCTTAACATCCTTATCATTTATCGCCCTCCAGGTTCCCTTGGAGAGTTCATCAATGAGCTTGATGCCTTGATAAGCTCCTTTCCTGAGGACGGCTCACCTCTCACAGTTCTGGGCGACTTTAACCTCCCCACGTCTACCTTTGACTCATTCCTCTCTGCCTCCTTCTTTCCACTCCTCTCTTCTTTTGACCTCACCCTCTCACCTTCCCCCTACTCACAAGGCAGGCAATACGCTTGACCTCATCTTTACTAGATGCTGTTCTTCCACTAACCTCATTGCAACTCCCCTCCAAGTCTCCGACCACTACCTTGTATCCTTTTCCCTCTCGCTCTCATCCAACACTTCCCACACTGCCCCTACTCGGATGGTATCGCGCCGTCCCAACCTTCGCTCTCTCTCGCCGCTACTCTCTCCTCTTCCATCCTATCATCTCTTCCCTCTGCTCAAACCTTCTCTAACCTATCTCCTGATTCTGCCTCCTCAACCCTCCTCTCCTCCCTTTCTGCATCCTTTGACTCTCTATGTCCCCTATCCTCCAGGCCGGCTCGGTCCTCCCCTCCCGCTCCGTGGCTCGACGACTCATTGCAAGCTCACAGAACAGGGCTCCGGGCAGCCGAGCGGAAATGGAGGAAAACTCGCCTCCCTGCGGACCTGATATCCTTTCACTCCCTCCTCTCTACATTTTCCTCCTCTGTCTCTGCTGCTAAAGCCAATTTCTACCATTCTAAATTCCAAGCATCTGCCTCTAACCCTAGGAAGCTCTTTGCCACCTTCTCCTCCCTCCTGAATCCTCCTCTCCCCCCCCCCCCTCTCTGCAGATGACTTCGTCAACCATTTTGAAAAGAAGGTCGACGACATCCGATCCTCGTTTGCTAAGTCAAACGACACCGCTGGTTCTGCTCACACTGCCCTACCCTATGCTCTGACCTCTTTCTCCCTCTCTCTCCAGATGAAATCTCGCGTCTTGTGACGGCCGGCCGCCCAACAACCTGCCCGCTTGACCCTATCCCCTCCTCTCTTCTCCAGACCATTTCCGGAGACCTTCTCCCTTACCTCACCTCGCTCATCAACTCATCCCTGACCGCTGGCTACGTCCCTTCCGTCTTCAAGAGAGCGAGAGTTGCACCCCTTCTGAAAAAACCTACACTCGATCCCTCCGATGTCAACAACTACAGACCAGTATCCCTTCTCTCTTTTCTCTCCAAAACTCTTGAGCGTGCCGTCCTTGGCCAGCTCTACCGCTATCTCTCTCAGAATGACCTTCTTGATCCAAATCAGTCAGGTTTCAAGACTAGTCATTCAACTGAGACTGCTCTTCTCTGTATCACAGAGGCGCTCCGCACTGCTAAAGCTAACTCTCTCTCCTCTGCTCTCATCCTTCTAGACCTATCGGCTGCCTTCGATACTGTGAACCATCAGATCCTCCTCTCCACCCTCTCCGAGTTGGGCATCTCCGGCGCGGCCCACGCTTGGATTGCGTCCTACCTGACAGGTCGCTCCTACCAGGTGGCGTGGCGAGAATCTGTCTCCTCACCACGCGCTCTCACCACTGGTGTCCCCCAGGGCTCTGTTCTAGGCCCTCTCTTATTCTCGCTATACACCAAGTCACTTGGCTCTGTCATAACCTCACATGGTCTCTCCTATCATTGCTATGCAGATGACACACAATTAATCTTCTACTTTCCCCCTTCTGATGACCAGGTGGCGAATCGCATCTCTGCATGTCTGGCAGACATATAAGTGTGGATGACGGATCACCACCTCAAGCTGAATCTCAGCAAGACGGAGCTCCTCTTCCTCCCGGGGAAGGACTGCCCGTTCCATGATCTCGCCATCACGGTTGACAACTCCATTGTGTCCTCCTCCCAGAGCGCTAAGAACCTTGGCGTGATCCTGGACAACACCCTGTCGTTCTCAACTAACATCAAGGCGGTGTCCCGTTCCTGTAGGTTCATGCTCTACAACATCCGCAGAGTACGACCCTGCCTCACACAGGAAGCGGCGCAGGTCCTAATCCAGGCACTTGTCATCTCCCGTCTTGATTACTGCAACTCGCTGTTGGCTGGGCTCCCTGCCTGTGCCATTAAACCCCTACAACTCATCCAGAACGCCGCAGCCCGTCTGGTGTTCAACCTTCCCAAGCTCTCTCACGTCACCCCGCTCCTCCGCTCTCTCCACTGGCTTCCAGTTGAAGCTCGCATCCGCTACAAGACCATGGTGCTTGCCTACGGAGCTGTGAGGGGAACGGCACCTCAGTACCTCCAGGCTCTGATCAGGCCCTACACCCAAACAAGGGCACTGCGTTCATCCACCTCTGGCCTGCTCGCCTCCCTACCACTGAGGAAGTACAGTTCCCGCTCAGCCCAGTCAAAACTGTTCGCTTCTCTGGCCCCCCAATGGTGGAACAAACTCCCTCACGACGCCAGGACAGCGGAGTCAATCACCACCTTCCGGAGACACCTGAAACCCCACCTCTTCAAGGAATACCTAGGGTAGGGTAAGTAATCCTTCTCACCCCCCCCCCCCTAAAAAGATTTAGATGCACTATTGTAAAGTGGCTGTTCCACTGGATGTCATAAGGTGTATGCACCAATTTGTAAGTCGCTCTGGACAAGAGCGTCTGCTAAATGACTTAAATGTAAAATGTAAATGTGGTCAACAAAGAAGTTGTGGTAAACAATAGGTGGGTTTGGGTATCATGTAAACTATGAGTACTGATCTAAAATATATACTTTAGTAACAACCTACACACAGTCTGAGATGGCAGTGAAACAAACCACATTCACGGTAATACACATCACATTTAACAGTACTTTATGCATGCGGGAACGTGCCGTGCTGCCCAGCTGGGCTGTAATATTTATAGATACGTTGGAAAATTGCTCTTGCTATGTCTGGGGTAATGGATGGGACTGGATGTAATGTAATATTTGCACAAAGTCAATCCGCTCACAGCTAGATGCACACATAAATAACAACCAGGATGTTAAATCAAGGCTGCTGCCATAAGAAGAGAAGAAGAAGCCATAAGGTGGAAATGGCTGATTCAATGCAGCCTGGGTTGTTTGTGATGTAGGAGTTGACCGTGTCATGTTGATGGTATGGTGTGAATACCAGTCTCAAGATCGGCAGTAGTTCTGTTAGTTTCCTGTTTCCCCATGTAGGCTAAATCATTGAGGCCCGGATTAAAGAAAGGGGTGTGTAGTGTGCATGTCTGCGTGCAGTAGGAGGACACACTGTCTGTGGCATCAGAGGGCCGTGTCTAGAGACAGACAGACAACTGTGACATCTCCCGTTTCCCTGTCTGTGTGTGTGTGTACTGTAGTTTAACTCACTGCTAGTGGTGTCGCTGTTGAAGGACAGAGCAGTGTCCAGGGACAGACAGTCTACAGTGATCTCTCCCCCCTGTATGCGGTACCAGTTGTGTCTCAGAGGAGACGTCCCGTCAAACTTATCATGGAAGCCAGTCCTGGAGCTGTCATTCATACCGATCAGAACATCATCCAGAGCCCACTGGGCTGAGTGTTTACCTAGAGTGGTAGAGAGAGAGAGAGAGGTGGGGGAGAGAGAGAAGAGGAGACAAAGAGGGAGAGATAGATAGAGTATGGCTCACCCTTTTTGAAGGATACACTGTGTGGCCTCTGCTTTATACACATTCTTTACATGGGTCCCTGCAAGTACTGTATGGATGGCTCAATGACTGTGTGGTGTGTCCCTGTGATCCATGTAGGGGTTGGGGGACTCACCCTGCTGTGGCTGCCACCAGCGGAACACAGTGTAGGGAGTCTTGGCGGGTGGAGGCAGCTCGATGGTGACCACCTGGGAATCCAGGAAGGAACCAAAGTCCAGCTCACGTAGGAACTGCCACTGAACTCCGTTGTTGTTGGAGAACTGGACTATCACTCCTGGAAAAGAGGAGACGAGGGAAGTCATAAAGTAGAGGAGAGGAAGCAGCCAGAAAACCATTAGAACAGCAACAGCATGCATGCAATGTCAAAGAGCCACCACGCAGAGGCAGAAGAGAGCCTTATTGAGGTCTACAAGCTTGAGTCTGTCAGAGCTTGAATTGGAGGTTTTCAGTAGAGATGGAGAGTCACCTTCGTTGCGGGAGCGAGGTCTGGTGCAGGTGGGTCCAACATTCTTCCCTCCAATACGGATGTAGAACTGGACAAGCCTGCAGGGAGGGAGGGAGGGAGGGATGGAGGGGAGGGAGGGGGGGGACCAGACAGACAGACAGACAGACAGACAGACAGACAGACAGACAGACAGACAGACAGACAGAAAGGGGGTGTAGAATATAATTAGCTGAATCAATTATATATGTTAACACTGGAGGTTTAGAGCAAACTTCCTCAATAAGTTGCCTAAAGCTGCTCTACATATTTAGGCTGTAGAGCATACTTTCAATTCTATTCAATACAGCAGTGTGATCATACTAACCGTGTGTTTGTCGTATCCATAGGTACAGTGCGTGCCTCTCTCTTCCCAGGGCTGCTGAAGTACAGAGCCTTTCCCTCGCTGATGGTGCCACAGCCCCCTCCAACCTGCCCCCCACTCAGGGTCTGCCAAACCGGGCTCAGCTTGCTCTCAAAGCCCTCTGCCAACTCTGTAGGTCTGGCCACCGCTGGCACGCAGCTGTCCTGCTCAACTGGAGTACACACAAGGATTTAATTGATTAACAACGGATCATTAGGTGAGTGTCTTTTTTAGAACCCTCTCCTTTTCACTCTTCCTATAGAACTGATAGAACTCCCCACTCTCTTTCTCTTTCTCTCTCTCTGTCTTTCTTTCTGCTTATTTCTTCCCTCCCTCAGTACTTGTGTTTCCCATGTCACAAAAGCAGACCCCAGAGATACAGACCCCATGTCCCCATACTCTCCCTACCTCTTCCTTCATCTCTCTCTCTCTCTCCCTCCCCCCTCTCTCCCCCCCATCCTCTCTACAATCATTATGTACCTGTGTATCCCATGTCACAAAAGCAGACCCCAGAGATGCAGTCTCCATGTCCTCCACAGTGGTTGGGGCAGGGCTCAGAGATATAGACTCCATCTAGGGCAAAGGCTGGAGCGTCCCTGTACACACTACTCTCCTGGAACCACCGGAACCTCGTTTTACTGAAGTGGAGAGTGTGTGTGGGGGGAGGAGAAAGAGCAAAGGGATAGATCGATAGATCGATAGATCGATAGAGAGAGAGAGAGAGAGAGAGAGAGAGAGAGAGAGAGAGAGAGAGAGAGAGAGAGAGAGAGAGATTAAAAATATAATTAATTGGGTCTGGGAACCCACAACACAATAAACCCTGATCTGTTCACCGGGTCAGACTATGGAACTCTGACCTGTTCACCAGACGTGTTACCTTGTCCCAGACCTGCTGTTTTCAACAAAGATCGCAGTACAGCCCGGAGCTCTAGTGTATTGATGTGCCTGCCACTCCAAGGGGGTAGCCAACAGCCATTGGCTGACCTGCTCTTGGTCACATCCCCCAGCCGATCTGGGAGGCATTTGTGCTGACCAGCCGCTGGTGGCACATCCTCAGCATGTCCACACCACCTGAGAGAAAGGAGTGACAGCTCCACCTCAATAATGCCCTGAGGCACTGTGTGTTCACCTGCAGCTGGCGGTGACAGTGGCGCTTCAGGTGCAGGCGGGGGGAGTTGAACCACAGTTGAAGAGGTCGGAGATGGAGCAGGCCCAGGGGAATCAGCAATGAGGCCGCCGTCAGCAAGCCAAACAAGTGTTGGCAGGTCAGGACAAATACCACCCTCCTCTGCCGAAAGTGGACGAGGCAAGATAAGATCACCTGAACCATTCTGGTGGGCTGGCATGCTCTCATGAGGACTGAGTCCAGTTCCATGCCAATGAAGGCCACCCTCTGGGTGGGCGTCAAACGACTCTTCTTGTCATTTACAATAATGCCCAGCTTGCCGATGTGGGTCAGGAGCATGTCTCTGTCTGACAGGACCTGTGTCCTGGTCGGGGCGCAAATCAGCCAATCGTCCAGGTAATTGAGGATCAACAATCCTGGGGACATGAAAGGTGCCAGGACAGCGATCATGCACTTTGTGAAAGTGTTGGGGTGCCAAGGAGAGGCCGAAGGGAAGAACCATGAATTTGTAAGACGTCCATTCGAAAGCAAATCGGAGGTACTGCCGATGAGCTGGGTGAACATGAACATGGAAGTACGCATCCCCCAGGTCCAGCATCACAAACCACTTATCCCTGGACACGGCCTGCCCCTGGATCTCCAGCTGCAGGGTTTTCTTTTTCAGTGGGTTGGCCACCGTAGTGACACGAAGGCCCCTGAAGGACAGAGTCCGGCATCGCTACCCGTCGAGCATTGTGGACCACACCCAGGGGGACTCCACACCCTCCTCCCACTTTGCCCTTTGAGACCAGGAGCAGCGGCCGAGGCCGGGAAGGGTGTATAAGGGGTCCTGCCAGGGCCCGCCTATCCCCTGGCACCCTGATCGCCTGGGTCCCGCAGGCACATCCCTATGGTGGTGACGGTTGACAGGTTGTTGCTCCACTGCATGCTGTGCCCATCCCTGCTGTCGTCCCTCAGCACAAGGCGATGGGGCAGGAGAGGGACCTCACCATTGCTCGGGTGCAGTTGGGTGGTGACGGTCCGTCTTGGACCCGGGGCCTGAGGAGGCGGCATGTACCGTCTCAGGGTCTCACGGTCCCTACGAACTTTATCGGTCTGCTCCAGAATGTCATCAACCCCTGGGCCAAACGTCAGCCCTGGGGTGATTGGCAAATGTGCTCTGGAGAGCAGATGGCAGACGGGATTGGGCCAGCCAGACATGGCACTGTGCTCTGTGGAGCAGGAAAAGCAGGCGAGACACCTCCATCGCTTCCAGGAGGAGCTCCTCTGTGCCCTTCTGCAGCCGGAACAGCAGAGTCTGCAGGTAGGCCTGCAGCAGCATGGCCGTGTTGGTAAGGCGGCCAAGAAAGCAGAGGGACCTTGGCTTTCAAGTCCGCATAAAAGACTCTGGGGGTCCCGGCTTTAGTCTCGGATTCTGCCCTAAAATCTCCCAATCCGGGAGAACCATGACAACTATCATGGTATCCATGGTAGGGTACTCCCGGAGGCCAAGTGACTCTGCGCCCGCAACATAACTCAATTGTCCAGTCTCTGCTGTGAGTCGGAAGCACCCCCTAGCAGAACTCAGTAGAGATGGGTACAGATGGAGAGTCATCACTGACCACAAGTTTGATTTCCAGTGCAGTGGCTACCCGAGTGAGTAGGCTCCTCATAGCCTCTCAAGCCGCTGGGTGCAATTGAAGCCCTGCTGCAGGCTTCTGATGTCCTGTCAGCCTGGTAGCCCCGATCACGTTGGTGAACAGTGCCAGCATCGTCCCCCAGGAACAGCCTATCACAGACCAACAGGGAACAGCTGTCATCGCCATTGAAGCTATCAACCTACCTTGCTTGTGAAACGGAGATTCAGTGAAGATAAAAATCTCATTGATTTATCAAGATCAGTCCCCATGCTTGTCTCAGAGCAGAGCGAAATGGTGCTGACATAGTTGACCACAGCGGGTAGGCTATTGCTTCAAATCCTGTTGCTTCTAACTTCAATATGCTTTTAAATAAATAAGACCTACACCACTTTTAACAGCACATTACTCAATGTTGCCTACGGTAGGCCTACAGCATATCAAAACTAGTTTTTTCAATGACGTGACTTTCAGCCAATCATTCGATTTAGAGGATTGGAGGATTCTAAATTAATGTCTAAGGGGCATTTTTTGCTAGGGCCAATCTGATCTGTGAGAATTTCTAAGGGACTTTATATAATTCTAAATGAATTAATATTAATAATAATAATCGCTTTGTTTAAAAGATAACGATATTTTGGAGATTATTTCATTTTCAAATAACCTAAAGTGAGCGAGAAAAAGGCAATTTTTGAATATGGGGTGAGACATTCTTACTAATTTGTAAATAAAGCCAGTTTGTTATGTATAATTATTTATTTATTCTTTTAGAGGGAGAGAAACCAAAAGCCCCCATCGCCTCATTGGTCTCCCGGTTGTGGCCGGAATGGGGATCGAACCAGCATCTGTAGCAACACGGTTTGCACTGCAAGGCAGTGTCTTAGACCGCCGCACCACTCCGTTAGGAAAATATGTCACTGCACAAAGTGACCGTTTCCACACCCTAATCACAGTCAAAAGACAGTTGAAGAAACTTGAGTGTACTTATGGAAAGGCTCTGTAAGACATATTATATATCAGGGTTCATCAACTAGGTTTGGCCATGTGACAATTTTTTTCTGAGCCAATAGTTGGCGGGCCAGAGCATTATAAGTATATAATATTAGCACAATTAATTGGCCTACACTACACATTTAACATGTTTAACACATATGATTAGTACATAATACATTCACTGGCAATAAGATATGATTTTTGATCTGATCAAATCATTTAATTTTTAATTATGCAGACATTTTTAATTATGCAGACATGCTGTCTCTATTCAATTATTATTTTGGTCTATTTCTCTGTGCGTTGATTGGTGAGGAAAAACAGGTCTACAGTACGTTGCCTACTGTAGGTTACACTACTTTTTATAAAGTCCACATTTGTTCAGAACAATTTGCTTGATAGCAAGATAAAATGTAATTCTCAAAAAGTATCAAGAGGAAAGGTGTATAATGAAAATCGAAGTTTCAGAGAAGAATGTATAGAGAGATATGCCTTCATCTCTCCATCTTTTCCCAATGCCAAACCAGTGTGTCTTATTTGCAATTAAAATATCACTGCAAATAATTCAATCTCAGACGTAATTATGATTCTAAGCATCAAACTTTTAATGGTATTGGAGCAGAAACATTGAATCGTTAACTGCAAGCTCCACACACAGATTTTTTTGCGGACATATTCTGTAACTTAAACGTGTTAAATCTGCAGTTACAAGGAAGAGGGAAACAGTCGGGGACATGAAGGAGAAATTTGAGGCCTTTACTAGGAAGCTTGAGTTGTTCAATTTGGACCAGACCGCAGCATTAACACAGAGGTGATGGAAGATTTCATCAAGCAGCTGAGGGACAACTTTATCCACCAGATTGGAAGACTACAGCATGTCTGCCCAAGGATTTCATTGCATTTGTATGTGATCCTCTCACAGTCCGCCCAGTTGGAGAATACTCCTCCCTTGCTAAGAAAACTATACCCTCGCTAGATGAGGCCGCAATTTAAACTGAGCTGATTGAATTCCAGATATCGAGACAAATCAGGGATGCGCTCAGGAGTGCCGAGTCCCTGTGAGCATTTTGGGTGGCATACAGGAATACAGCACAATAAAGAAACTAGCATTTTATGTGCTAACAATGTTTTGATCGACATACACCTCTATCCTCTATCAGCGCAATATAGACTCACGCCAGGACTGAACTGTCTTTCACACAAGTCAATTGAGGACTGACATCAAAATCACATCCATCCATCAAACCAGACATCTACAAGATTGTGTCTGAGGGGAAATGCTACTTTTCTCATTGAATAAGTAACTTAGTGGCCTGCATGACTTTATTTAGTAAATATTAATATTATTGTGTGAGGTTATCCAGGGATATTTACATCTCAAGCTGACAGTATGTTCTGTTTATTATGTCGTTACAAGAGCAGGCTATCGCGACACAGACAGCCTTTTGTTCTTTAAATAATTGTTTTATGTAGGACGCTACATTTTTGACCATTTGCAATTGTAAGTAGGCCTAATAAAACAAATCCTACTTCTATTAGGCTGTTAAGGCTGTTAAGCCTCATAGCCTACCTCAGCCAGTTAAGTTATTTTATATAGGTCTAGGCTCCGAAGAATATAATTAAGCCCTCTTGTTGTTTGTAAAGTCAAATTAAAATGAAGATTATTGTTGAAATAAATTGCTCGAATGGTGTAGGTTTTCTCCATCTGTTGGTTTTGGACAAGGAAATCCTGGCCAGTCAAACCCTTCCCTAGCCCGGACAACGCTGGGCCAATTGTGCGTTGCCTCATAGATCTCCCGGTTGCGGCTGGCATGGGTATCGAATCAGCGGCAGCATCTGTAGCAACGCAGAGAATTAATTTGACTGTTAGGGCTTTCAGGATGAACAGAACATTGCATGTCAATTCATAAACCATGTGCCATGGAATCGCTTCCCCAACTATTTTGTCATCTATATGGATCTCCATCAATAATTAAATGTAGGCGATTGGGGCGGGGTGAGGAGTACTTGGAAAGGTGTGACTTTCAGGTTACAATAGGCTATAAGTATACAGCAGATCACCGATTGTACTTCCGGGTTGGAGCGAGCGGTCGCATTCGCACTTCGCTCTGCAGGTTGTATAACTTTTTCATTACATTTCATTATAGTACAACGGTTGATTTGTCTAATCTTAGCAATTCTTCTTAGCTAGCTACATAGCCGTCCTTGTATCAGAGATAATTGCATAATTATCGTATTTCGTCGCCCTAACGTAGCCTTCACTGCTATTCGCCCAGGAGCTAGCAAACGCTAGCTAACGCCCACAGATTAGCATCACTGTAGTGCTATTCACTCAACTGAACGACTTGATTAGTTTAGTGTTAGCTAGCTACATAGCTGTCTTTGTTTCCAAGATAATTGTGTAGTTTAGAGTGTGTAGTCTTGGAGTGATTATCTTAATTCACTGAGGTTCGCTAGCCAGCTATTTGTCGTCCTTAACGTAGGAGACTCTGCTAGCTAGCCAACAGCTAACAGCTAACAGCTAGCCAACGTCTACTGAATCGAATTCAACAACCCGGTCAGGTAGTATCACATTTTCATTTCATTTCATTACAGTACAACGGTTTGATTTGTTTGATCGTAGCTAGCTACATAGCTAGCTACATAGCCGTCTTTGTTTCAAAGATAATTGTGTAGTCTAGAGCGATTTCCTAGGTTAGCTAGCCAGCTATTGTCGTTCTTTTAACGCAACGTAACGTAAACAACACTGCTCGCTAGCCAGCTAGCCCCCGAATAGTAGCACTGTAGAAACTATTACACTCAACGGAACGACTTGATTAGTGTAGTGTCAACAACGCAGCTACTGCCAGCTAGCCTACTTCAGCAGTACTGTATCATTTTAATCATTTTAGTCAATAAGATTCTTGCTACGTAAGCTTAACTTTCTGAACATTCGAGACGTGTAGTCCACTTGTCATTCCAATCTCCTTGCATTAGCGTAGCCTCTTCTGTAGCCTGTCAATTATGTGTCTGTCTATCCCTGTTCTCTCCTCTCTGCACAGACCATACAAACGCTCCACACCGCGTGGCCGCGGCCACCTAATCTGGTGGTCCCAGCGCGTACGACCCACGTGGAGTTCCAGGTCTCCGGTAGCCTCTGGAACTGCCGATCTGCGGCCAACAAGGCAGAGTTCATCTCAGCCTATGCCTCCCTCCAGTCCCTCGACTTCTTGGCACTGACGGAAACATGGATCACCACAGATAACACTGCTACTCCTACTGCTCTCTCCTCGTCCGCCCACGTGTTCTCGCACACCCCGAGAGCTTCTGGTCAGCGGGGTGGTGGCACCGGATCCTCATCTCTCCCAAGTGGTCTTTCTCTCTTTCTCCCCTTACCCATCTGTCTATCGCCTCCTTTGAATTCCATGCTGTCACAGTTACCAGCCCTTTCAAGCTTAACATCCTTATCATTTATCGCCCTCCAGGTTCCCTTGGAGAGTTCATCAATGAGCTTGATGCCTTGATAAGCTCCTTTCCTGAGGACGGCTCACCTCTCACAGTTCTGGGCGACTTTAACCTCCCCACGTCTACCTTTGACTCATTCCTCTCTGCCTCCTTCTTTCCCTCCTCTCCTCTTTTGACCTCACCCTCTCACCTTCCCCCTACTCACAAGGCAGGCAATACGCTTGACCTCATCTTTACTAGATGCTGTTCTTCCACTAACCTCATTGCAACTCCCCTCCAAGTCTCCGACCACTACCTTGTATCCTTTTCCCTCTCGCTCTCATCCAACACTTCCCACACTGCCCCTACTCGGATGGTATCGCGCCGTCCCAACCTTCGCTCTCTCTCCCCCGCTACTCTCTCCTCTTCCATCCTATCATCTCTTCCCTCTGCTCAAACTTTCTCCAACCTATCTCCTGATTCTGCCTCCTCAACCCTCCTCTCCTCCCTTTCTGCATCCTTTGACTCTCTATGTCCCCTATCCTCCAGGCCGGCTCGGTCCTCCCCTCCCGCTCCGTGGCTCGACGACTCATTGCGAGCTCACAGAACAGGGCTCCGGGCAGCCGAGCGGAAATGGAGGAAAACTCGCCTCCCTGCGGACCTGGCATCCTTTCACTCCCTCCTCTCTACATTTTCCTCCTCTGTCTCTGCTGCTAAAGCCACTTTCTACCATTCTAAATTCCAAGCATCTGCCTCTAACCCTAGGAAGCTCTTTGCCACCTTCTCCTCCCTCCTGAATCCCCCTCCCTCTCTGCAGATGACTTCGTCAACCATTTTGAAAAGAAGGTCGACGACATCCGATCCTCGTTTGCTAAGTCAAACGACACCGCTGGTTCTGCTCACACTGCCCTACCCGGTGCTCTGACCTCTTTCTCCCCTCTCTCTCCAGATGAAATCTCGCGTCTTGTGACGGCCGGCCGCCCAACAACCTGCCCGCTTGACCCTATCCCCTCCTCTCTTCTCCAGACCATTTCCGGAGACCTTCTCCCTTACCTCACCTCGCTCATCAACTCATCCCTGACCGCTGGCTACGTCCCTCCCGTCTTCAAGAGAGCGAGAGTTACACCCCTTCTGAAAAAACCTACACCCGATCCCTCCGATGTCAACAACTACAGACCAGTATCCCTTCTCTCTTTTCTCTCCAAAACTCTTGAGCGTGCCGTCCTTGGCCAGCTCTACCGCTATCTCTCTCAGAATGACCTTCTTGATCCAAATCAGTCAGGTTTCAAGACTAGTCATTCAACTGAGACTGCTCTTCTCTGTATCACGGAGGCGCTCCGCACTGCTAAAGCTAACTCTCTCTCCTCTGCTCTCATCCTTCTAGACCTATCGGCTGCCTTCGATACTGTGAACCATCAGATCCTCCTCTCCACCCTCTCCGAGTTGGGCATCTCCGGTGCGGCCCACGCTTGGATTGCGTCCTACCTGACAGGTCGCTCCTACCAGGTGGCGTGGCGAGAATCTGTCTCCTCACCACGCGCTCTCACCACTGGTGTCCCCCAGGGCTCTGTTCTAGGCCCTCTCTATATTCTCGCTATACACCAAGTCACTTGGCTCTGTCATAACCTCACATGGTCTCTCCAATCATTGCTATGCAGACGACACACAATTAATCTTCTCCTTTCCCCCTTCTGATGACCAGGTGGCGAATCGCATCTCTGCATGTCTGGCAGACATATCAGTGTGGATGACGGATCACCACCTCAAGCTGAACCTCAGCAAGACGGAGCTCCTCTTCCTCCCGGGGAAGGACTGCCCGTTCCATGATCTCGCCATCACGGTTGACAACTCCATTGTGTCCTCCTCCCAGAGCGCTAAGAACCTTGGCGTGATCCTGGACAACACCCTGTCGTTCTCAACTAACATCAAGGCGGTGTCCCGTTCCTGTAGGTTCATGCTCTACAACATCCGCAGAGTACGACCCTGCCTCACACAGGAAGCGGCGCAGGTCCTAATCCAGGCACTTGTCATCTCCCGTCTTGATTACTGCAACTCGCTGTTGGCTGGGCTCCCTGCCTGTGCCATTAAACCCCTACAACTCATCCAGAACGCCGCAGCCCGTCTGGTGTTCAACCTTCCCAAGTTCTCTCACGTCACCCCGCTCCTCCGCTCTCTCCACTGGCTTCCAGTTGAAGCTCGCATCCGCTACAAGACCATGGTGCTTGCCTACGGAGCTGTGAGGGGAACGGCACCTCAGTACCTCCAGGCTCTGATCAGGCCCTACACCCAAACAAGGGCACTGCGTTCATCCACCTCTGGCCTGCTCGCCTCCCTACCACTGAGGAAGTACAGTTCCCGCTCAGCCCAGTCAAAACTGTTCGCTGCTCTGGCCCCCAATGGTGGAACAAACTCCCTCACGACGCCAGGACAGCGGAGTCAATCACCACCTTCCGGAGACACCTGAAACCCCACCTCTTCAAGGAATACCTAGGATAGGGTAAGTAATCCTTCTCACCCCCCTAAAAAGATTTAGATGCACTATTGTAAGTGGCTGCTCCACTGGATGTCATAAGGTGTATGCACCAATTTGTAAGTCGCTCTGGATAAGAGCGTCTGCTAAATGACTTAAATGTAAATGTAATGTAAACTTTGATTATGCTGTAACGACATAACAACAATAATCTTCATCCTATGACCAGGATCTCTATTCATTTAAATGAGCAGATTAGGGCTTTCAGGAGGAATGGAAAATCTATTGGAGACATTTAAAAAATGCTGGTAGACTTGGGGATTTTGGTGACGGACAGCGCTATTCACAAACACTATCATCAAATGCCTGAGTTATGCCGAATGCGAAAGTCCAGGAAAATGAACAGGTACAGTAGGCAACAATACTGTAAAGTAGGCATAATTAATGCTGATCTTTACTGTATGCTGCAGATTTTGACATTGTATTCCATTTCCAGCGAGACTATTCAAGCCATCGACTCACTGATGAATGAAGAAGATGAGCGTTCAGCAAAGGCCATCTGTAATCTGCTGGCATCACGGCACAACATCAACATCGCTCTAATCACAGTCAAAAGACAGTTGGTAGAGCATGGTGCTTGTAACGCCAGGGTAGTGGGTTCGATTCCCGGGACCACCCATACGTAGAATGTATGCACACATGACTGTAAGTCGCTTTGGATAAAAGCGTCTGCTAAATGGCATATATTTTTTATTTATATATTTAAGAAACTTGCGTGGACTTATGGAAAGGCTCGGTAAGACCCCCCCCTTCCTTCCCCATGGGATAGGTCCATCTTCTGTGCGCTGCTCTGTGGCCCGTCCCGTGCCCCGTGCCCCCTGCCCTCGTGCCTTGAGCTTCGTGCGCCCACCGCTATCTCAGCTGAAGAACTGCAAGGATATCCCATTGTGCACCACTCGGGAGCCATGACCAATATGACAAATATATACTGTATTGTCCTGCTAATGGCCCATCCAAGAAACCTTGTTTGCAGAATTCACAGCCTGCTACGCTTGTGACAAACAGGATTAATAATATATCTGTAAGAATATCTAAGGGGCTTTATATAATTCTAAATAAATTAATAATAATAATCGCTTTGTTTAAAAAATAACAATATTTTTTAGATTATTAGGTTTTCAAAATAAGGTAAAGTGAGCGAGAAAAAGGGCCATTCTTGAACATGGGGTGAGGGAGAGAAACCAAAAGCCTTACGGCTCTCCCAGTCACAGCTAGCACAGGTATTGAACCAGCATCTATAGCAATGTAGATTGCACTGAGACACATTGTCTTAGACCACTGCACCACTCAGGCACAAAACAATGTTACCGGTTGGGAGTAGGCTACAGTGCTGCAGTAAGAGCAAAATGATCCTAACATTTCCACACCTAATTGTAGTCAAAGTTTCTCTTAGAATAAAACGCTTAGGGTAACAACAGTTTTAGTAAGAAATACTGAAGTTGTGCACCATTATCAGTTTCTATTTGGTTTATGTCACCCATTCATTGTCAGTAAAAGCCACAGTAGCGCCTTGGGACCCAAAAGCATAATCAGTTCTCTAACTCCCACTTGCGCTGGTCTGCAGCAATGAAGTAGTGACGCAGGGTACCGTACTAAACCACAATATTACTCTAAGTTCCGCAGCATGATCACAACATTTTTAGATGAGCAACCACTGTAACTTGAATAAACATACCTTTAAGAAGGACACCATGCTCAAACATACAATCAACAAGATACTCTTCTTTAAGAAAAAACACCACCATTTTATTCATCCGTGACGAATAAGCAACATTTTCATAGCCTACCTTCTCTCCTACAGCGACCAGAAACTCCTCCACAGTGACAGAAGCTTCAGTAATACACCTGAAGCCGTGCCGAAGTGACAGGGATGGCATCCCCAATTGGATCGCCATCCCCGCCAAAACCAGGGCAATTCCAACAAGAAATACAATATACCTACTTCTACCACTGAAAGTCTGTCAGTCTTCATAAGTTTGGTTACTAAATCAAATCCAGCTTGAATTACCAATATTGAATGAACTGAACATGAACCTATACCATCCCACAGTCTTTCGTACATGTAATTGTGTCTTTGTTATTGATCAAAGACCCCACCCCATAATATTACCCTACCTGGCAGCCACGTTACGCGGGATGACAATGGTAACCCTGGTCCAGCTTTCGTAGTCTCCCGTGGCATAGACAGTGGGTTCCCTGAGCTCCCGCCCACTGTCCTCACAGCCGCCCGCCCCAGAGGAGCCTAGGTAACAGCCCTCCTTCACCAGTGCCCAGGTACGGCCAGCATCATGGGAGTACTGCAGCAGGACTGAGGCCGATGCACTGAACTGAGACTCGCAACCGATGTTCAACTGAAGAAGAAGGAGGGGGGGGTGATGGGGAAGGGGGTGATGGGGGAGGGGAAAGGGACAGACAGGGAGAGAAAGACAGACAGAAAGAGAGAGTGTGTGTAATGGTTACTTTTAATTCCTGATTGCTTATTTCACTTGTTAATTGTTTTTCACATGCTTTGGCAATGTAAACTTGTGTTTCCCATTCAATAAAGACCGTTTGAACTGAATTGAGAGGGACATTTTATTTTAGATCCACTTTTTGGGTCAGTAATAAACATTACACAAACACATAAAATACATTTAAAATGTAATTGCCTTATGTACAAACCTGTAAAAGTGTTAGAAGTTCAACTTAAAAATTCCTGAGAGAAAGACAGAAGGAGGGAGAGATGAGAGAAAGGAGGGGAAAAGAAACAGAAGGAGAGAGAGAAGAGTGAAAGAGCGAGGGAGAGAGGAGAGGAAGAGAGAAAGAATGAGAACGAGAGAGCGAGAGAGACTGTACACATACCTTAAACTGCAGTGTGCACCCTGGTCTTAGGACCAGGTCTCTGGTCACTGCCACCCTGTCTCCGTCAGATCGCCCGAACACCATGGCAGAGGGGGTGGGAGCACAGAAGCTGCCGTTCCTCTCCTTTTCCATACCCTCATTGCCCAGCATGAGCCACACACTCATCTGGTTCAGAGGGTAGTCAAACGCCGGCTTCTCATAGAAGTTCTACAAACAGGGAGATAGCAGATGTTAAGGATGGTGCTGCATTGCAGCCAATAAGTTGCAACAGAAGACAAATAGCTGACGTTCGGCATCATAGTGAGCTCAGACATTCAGGCATGTCTTATACACAATTTCAAATGTATATATTTCCTTGTGATTATATTGACCACTAAATCCCAGAATCAGATAGATTGCCACAAAGTATAGAAGGCCTTTGTTATCATCTGTCTCAGTGTTAGCCAATGGGATTGTCAGTTATTTTCAACTAATGAAATCCTTACCTGTGGCAGTGTGGGGTCGTCAGCCAATGAGAGACTTACCTGTGGCATAGTGGGGTTGGCCATAGGGATAATGTGTTTCTCTCTCTCTGACAAGATGATGACATCATCAATGGCCCACTGGTCGTAGCCGTCCCCAGAGTGAAGGGGCTGCCACCATCTGAACCGGGTACATGGGGTCTTCGAGGCCTGTGGCAACTCATAGTGGACAAACCTAGGGAGGAGACATCAGACAGACAGACAGACAGACAGACAGACAGACAGACAGACAGACAGACAGACAGACAGACAATCACATTTATAAGGCCCTTTTTACATCACCAGTCACAATGTGACATACATTCATCTGCATGGCCTAGACCCCCAACAGCACGCAAAAGCATAGTAGCCTCAAAGGAAGAACCCTTAAGAGGAACCAGTCCCTCCTCTTCACTGTGGCTTGGGGAAGACTGTGAAGTGCATCTCAGCGTTGAGTCCCCAGCTGATTCCCCCGTCATTACTGTACTGCAGCACCTCTCGCTCCCCTCCCTCCCTCTCTCCTCTATTCCCCTTCTCTCCTTACCGTGGCTTGGTGAAGTCGGTAAAGTACATCTCAGCGATGAGTCCCCAGCTGATTCCTCCGTCATTACTGTACTGCAGCAGCACTCCTTCCTCCCTGCTGTCAGCCATGTTACATTGTACCCAGTCTCCGCCCACACGCAGGTAGAACTGCACAAACTCTGCCCACTCTGTGTCCAGGTCATAGCTCACCAGCTGCCTCAATCCGGCCTGTTACACACATCATAATAATAATGTTGTTTAATGGTTGTTATCTTTGCCTGGTTGCTAACTTTCTTATACAACCAGTATACAACCTGACAATATATATATATGTCACTTTGTGTAAATGTGTGTGTGTGTGTGTGTGTGTCATCCTACCTTGCTGAAGTAGAGCGAGGACCCAGAGGAGACCACCCCACAGCCCATGTCAGGTGTTACCACCTCTCCACCAATCACCTCCTGCCACACGGCCAGCAGACCATCCTGGGACTCAAAGTCTGACAGGATGCTGGAAGAAAGAGGAGAGGATGCCTGGCAGTCTGGACCTGAGAAACCTTCATCACACCTGGGGAGAGGAGATTATAAGAAATGATAAAGGGTTATAAAGGGTTTCCCCAAGCTCATTACTGCATTTCTATACAATCATTATTTTTTTAATGCTATTTCAAGAACAGCAAAAACAAGCAAATATGACAAAGCCATTATCACCTAAGTCGAGCTACAAACACATAGCCTATTTGCTATACAATTGCAATGTATGAGAAATACATTGTATATGAGAAATGATTCACACTGACATGTAGCACCAGCGACTGTTCATTCAGTTGTATCAATGAATTGCATAATATCATTAACTCAACATACATATCTCTTTTCCCAGAATACAAAGCGTTGACATTTGTATTCCTAGGCATTACTAATCAAGCTACACACAAACAGACATCAATGGAGCACACAGGTGATCTTTTTATTATTAGAATATTACTTACGATTCTGTATTAATATAAGTGAAGTAGTGGTAACAAAAAGGTGGGTAATGGGTAAACTACTCCAGTGGGTGATGGAGATAAGACAAACAACCACCGATATGAACAAAAACGTATCACATTTTACAACTGTATTGTTTGCATTTTTTATGCATTTTAATGTAGGTCTGTAGGAAGATAGGTTTGTTTTGGGAACCACTGGTTTGGGAACCACTGTACTCACCTCTTGCTTCCGTTCTCGCTCTCTCTCCTCTGTCTCCTTCTGCATGCATTCATTGACTGACTGACAAATCTATAAGCGACTATTTAGCAGTGCACTCATTATGCGGTTTTTGTTTGTTTGGGGGATGTCTGTAGACACGTCAGTAGTCGCGGGACAGTTTTAAAATGGCCTTTTGTCCGGCATTTCATGAACATACTGTCAGCAGCCTACTTGAGACAACATCGAGCTGGGGTAGTTCGTTTAACGTTTCAGGCACGTTTAACGTTTGAGCCGTTTGAGAGAGTGGTGAAACTGCTAAAAAGGCAAATCTGGGAGCGAAATCCATGGGACGCAGGCGAACATATCAAACAAACCACTGTTCATGATTCCACTCGATCGCAGAGGCAGACGTGATTAGAACTCAGTCAGATCAAGAATATAAGCGTTCTGAGCTTTGATCAACGCTGGGAGCAATATTAAGATCTTGACCCATAATTTATTTTCTTGACTGTGTACAAAATATATATATATATATTTTTTTTATATTTTTAATTAGAAAAAATGACCTCAGTGTCCTCATGTAGTTACGCCCATGAGTGAGCCTGTGAAGACACTTTCTTCTTTGGAGTAACTCCAAAGAGTAACCAGCTCACAGAGGTTTTGAGAGATTTTTTATTTTCCTGCGGCATAATTTCTACTTTGGAGGAATGCAGTGAAATAAATAACCAAGATGCAAATGAAGGTGAGAAGTTGTATTTTGACTTTGAGTCATGCATGTTGTAATGTGCATACATTTTCCTTTTGAAAAGGGCTATTGCTGTTACAGTTTCTAGTTACCTGCCCAAAATTCTATACATTTTCCTTTTGAAAAGGGCTATTGCTGTTACTTGCCCAAAATTATATCAGTAACATAAGCATTAGAAGACGACAAAAATGAATATTGCCATTTGAACAACATCTATTGCAGGATAGATCAGAGTTTATATAGCTGGCTATAAATGGGTGGTGCTTTCCACTTTATGGGTTATGTAGGCTTGTAACCTATTGATTTCTACTTTTTATTTAATTTTACCTTTATTTTACTAGGCAAGTCAGTTAAGAACAAATACTTATTTTCAATGACGGCCTAGGAACAGTGGGTTAACTGCCTGTTCAGGGGCAGAACGACAGATTTGTACCTTGTCAGCTCAGGGATTCGAACTTGCAACCTTTCGGTTACTAGTCCAACGCTCTAACCACTAGGCTACCCTGCCACCCCACTTCAATACAGTTAATAACACAATTGTCAGATTTCCAATCGTTCCAATGAATTAAATATCCCTGGATCAGTCCATTTTTTACCTGAACATATCCCTGAAACCAAAGCTGAGCCCACTCTGTTGTTTATGTTTTTGTTGTCATGTAGGAATGATTGGGCCCATAGCTTCAAATAATGAAAAAAAAAACAATGCTCTCGTGGAATGGCATGCCTTGGGCAGTACTGAAAAGTGCTATTTGCATGTGAAAAATGAATGCCATGTGCTGCATTTGCTATAGGCCTATTGTTGTTGATGACATGTGACTGCTTTTCCTTCACGCTGCGGTTCATCTAATTCCAAACCATCTCAATTGGGTTGACGTCAGGCGATTGTGGAGGCCATGTCATCTAATGCAGCACTCCATCATTCTCCTTCTTGGTCAAATAGCCCTTACCCCAGCCTGGAGGTGTGTTGGGTCATTGTCCTCTTGAAAAACAAATGATAGTCCCACTGAACGCAAACCAGATGGGATGGCGTATCACTGCAGAATGCTGTGTTAGCCATGCTTGTTAAGTGTGCCTTAAATTCAAATAAATCACAGACAGTGTCACCAACAAAGCACCTCCACACCATCACACCTCCTCCTCCATGCTTCACGGTGGGAACCACACATGCGGAGATCACCCGTTCATGTTTCTTGGCTCAAGCAAGTCTCTTCTTATTATTGGTGTCCTGTAGTAGTGGTTTCTTTGCAGCAATTCAACCATGAAGGCCTGATTTCACGCAGTCTCCTCTGAACAGTTGATGTTGAGATGTGTCTGTTACTTGAACTCTGGGAAGCATTTATTTGGACTACAATTTCTGAGGCTTGTAACCCTAATGAACTTGTTACATTTACATTACATTTAAGTCATTTAGCAGACGCTCTTACAAATTGGTGCATACACCTTATGACAACCAGTGGAACAGCCACTTGCATCTAAATCTTGTTGGGGGGGTGAGAAGGGGGGTGAGAAGGATTACTTACCCTTACTTACCCTATCCTAGGTATTCCTTGAAGAGGTGGGGTTTCAGGTGTCTCCGGAAGGTGGTGATTGACTCCGCTGTCCTGGCGTCGTGAGGGAGTTTGTTCCACCATTGGGGGCCAGAGCAGCGAACAGTTTTGACTGGGCTGAGCGGGAACTGTACTTCCTCAGTGGTAGGGAGGCGAGCAGGCCAGAGGTGGATGAACGCAGTGCCCTTGTTTGGGTGTAGGGCCTGATCAGAGCCTGGAGGTACTGAGGTGCCGTTCCCCTCACAGCTCCGTAGGCGAGCACCATGGTCTTGTAGCGGATGCGAGCTTCAACTGGAAGCCAGTGGAGAGAGCGGAGGAGCGGGGTGACGTGAGAGAACTTGGGAAGGTTGAACACCAGACGGGCTGCGGCGTTCTGGATGAGTTGTAGGGGTTTAATGGCACAGGCAGGAGCCCAGCCAACAGCGAGTTGCAGTAATCAAGACGGGAGATGACAAGTGCCTGGATTAGGACCTGCGCCGCTTCCTGTGTGAGGCAGGGTCGTACTCTGCGGATGTTGTAGAGCATGAACCTACAGGAACGGGACACCGCCTTGATGTTAGTTGAGAACGTCAGGGTGTTGTCCAGGATCACGCCAAGGTTCTTAGCGCTCTGGGAGGAGGACACAATGGAGTTGTCAACCGTGATGGCGAGATCATGGAATGGGCAGTCCTTCCCCGGGAGGAAGAGGAGCTCCGTCTTGCTGAGGTTCAGCTTGAGGTGGTGATCCGTCATCCACACTGATATGTCTGCCAGACATGCAGAGATGCGATTCGCCACCTGGTCATCAGAAGGGGGAAAGGAGAAGATTAATTGTGTGTCGTCTGCATAGGAGAGACCATGTGAGGTTATGACAGAGCCAAGTGACTTGGTGTATAGCGAGAATAAGAGAGGGCCTAGAACAGAGCCCTGGGGGACACCAGTGGTGAGAGCGCGTGGTGAGGAGACAGATTCTCGCCACGCCACCTGGTAGGAGCGACCTGTCAGGTAGGACGCAATCCAAGCGTGGGCCGCGCCGGAGATGCCCAACTCGGAGAGGGTGGAGAGGAGGATCTGATGGTTCACAGTATCGAAGGAAGCCGATAGGTCTAGAAGGATGAGAGCAGAGGAGAGAGAGTTAGCTTTAGCAGTGCGGAGCGCCTCCGTGATACAGAGAAGAGCAGTCTCAGTTGAATGACTAGTCTTGAAACCTGACTGATTTGGATCAAGAAGGTCATTCTGAGAGAGATAGCGGTAGAGCTGGCCAAGGACGGCACGCTCAAGAGTTTTGGAGAGAAAAGAGAGAAGGGATACTGGTCTGTAGTTGTTGACATCGGAGGGATCGAGTGTAGGTTTTTTCAGAAGGGGTGCAACTCTCGCTCTCTTGAAGACGGGAGGGACGTAGCCAGCGGTCAGGGATGAGTTGATGAGCGAGGTGAGGTAAGGGAGAAGGTCTCCGGAAATGGTCTGGAGAAGAGAGGAGGGGATAGGGTCAAGCGGGCAGGTTGTTGGGCGGCCGGCCGTCACAAGACGCGAGATTTCATCTGGAGAGAGAGGGGAGAAAGAGGTCAGAGCATAGGGTAGGGCAGTGTGAGCAGAACCAGCGGTGTCGTTTGACTTAGCAAACGAGGATCGGATGTCATCGACCTTCTTTTCAAAATGGTTGACGAAGTCATCTGCAGAGAGGGAGGAGGGAGGGGGGGGGGATTCAGGAGGGATGAGAAGGTGGCAAAGAGCTTCCTAGGGTTAGAGGCAGATGCTTGGAATTTAGAATGGTAGAAAGTGGCTTTAGCAGCAGAGACAGAGGAGGAAAATGTAGAGAGGAGGGAGTGAAAGGATGCCAGGTCCGCAGGGAGGCGAGTTTTCCTCCATTTCCGCTCGGCTGCCCGGAGCCCTGTTCTGTGAGCTCGCAATGAGTCGTCGAGCCACGGAGCGGGAGGGGAGGACCGAGCCGGCCTGGAGGATAGGGGACATAGAGAGTCAAAGGATGCAGCAGAGGTAACTCTGGGTCTTCCTTTCCTGTGGCGGTCCTCGTGAGAGCTTGTTTCATCATAGCGCTTGATGGTTTTTCTGACTGCACTTGAAATGTTCCACATGGACTAACCTTCATGTCTGAAATGAATAATGGATTGTCATTTCTCTTTGCTTATTTGAGCTGTTCTTGACAAAATATGGACTTGGTCTTTTACCAAATAAGGCTATCTTCTGTATACCACCTCTACCTTGGCACAACTGATTGGATCAAATGCATTAAGAAGGAAAGAAATTCCACAAACTAATTTTTAATTAACAAGGCACACATGTTAATTTAAATGCATTCCAGTGACTACCTCACTACCTGGTTGAGAGAATACCAAGAGTGTGCAAAGCTGTTTCATGACATTGCCCTCTTTGGGTATAGAAAGCCCCATCCCCCTCTCCCTGCTTCTCCCTTGCCTCCTTCAACTAGGCTGCTGTGGTCAGAGAGAGGTCGTAAATTCCTGAGAAGACCCTGCCACATAGTATAAGAGGCAGAGTAAATTTTCATAGAGCACAAAGGAATTTTTCCACCTCACAGAACTTGATGTACGAACAAATTTCATGTTCCGGAGAAAGTATAAAAGATCGTTGAAGAATCCAGCTATGATCTGGTCTGTTTGTTACAACTTGGGGAAGCTCATGGGAGAAAGTGTGGCCACATTACCATAACGCTGTTTATATAATAGCCTCAGATATGAGGTTTACATATAATTGTTGTATAAGATGAATGAGTGAGTATGATACTGTTCAGAAAATTGTGTAATATGATTTTGGACTGTTTAATGAAGGAAAATACAATTCCCTTTTGATTTGAACTAAATCAGAGGACCGCCCTTGAGCCCAGTTTAGGGTCAGGCATCCTGGGACAGCCCCTTTTCTGCAATTCCGAATAAAACCAGACTTTGAGAAATTATCACCAGACCATGTTTTTATCCATTAGGAGAGGACAAAGGTTGACCATTGCTGAATCTTTTAACCTAACGACGTCGTTAAACTCTTAGACTATAGATACCGACAGAATAAGAACAAGTCTTTGATATTAATTACTAGTCTGCAGCTAGGAATTCGGTACCATTGAACGCGAAAAACTACAACCACTTTAAGATTTGCAATAGTAACCTAGAAGAACCAACTTAATTTAACATTTAATTCCCAGATAGCCTATCCAGGTATGATTAATCATTATCATTGATTAATTCAATTTGCTTTTGCAAATTCATTCACGTCCAACTTCCACAGAACTGTCCAGTACTGATGGTTCATTACCGTCTATAAATATATTAAAATAGTCTTTGCAGGTCCCAATATATGCCAAAACCAAACTTTGGAAAATTAGGAAAAAAAGAAATTCCTTTCAAAATGTTCTAATAATGTGCAAGCTATCAGTGGGGGTAGTCCCCACTCGCCCGCTAATTAGTGAACCTCCACCTGCAAATGGATTGATCATTGACCTCAGCAGCGATACAAACCCTAATTATGCCATTAGTGGAAAAACAGACAACAACGCTTTCCAAAATCAACCATGGGGCGCATGCCTCGTAAAGGTTCTCTCCAGTCTAGCCCTGATGTCTTGCCATCCGAGATTGGCAGCTGTCCAATACCGCAGTGCACAGCTGAAGCACGAGCAGGTAATGGGAGACATAAAGGGACAGGTGGAGAGAACCGGGAAACCAATGACAAATGCAGAAAAGGGAAAAATTCTGCTAGCTATTGAACTGCTCTTGAAAACTGAACAATTAAATGTAATTGCAAAAACATGTGACGATGAACAAGCACAAGCTCTTCAACAAAATCGTCTTCTACAGGAACAATAACATATGCTACAGGAACAACTTGATTTATCCAAAACTAAATACGATGATGTCCACGCCAAACTAGATAAATCTGAGTTATCTACAAACAGGAGCGCTCAACTTGATAACATGCATGCAGTTTTGTTGAACTAGGAAAAAGTAACATGGTTCTACACAAAACGCTGCAGATCAAAGACGATCAGTTAATGAACACGATGACAAAGTTGGATGACAAATCAGCAGAACTCATTAAGGTTGTTGACCAAATTAATGATGAGAGAACTCAGGTGATGAAGATGGAAATATTAATTTCTAAGCAAGCGGAGGAAGTCTCGTCACTGAATCTCTCGCTCCGTACTCAAGACCTCTATCTGCAAACCATGACAGATACGTTTGAGACCAAAAGGAGCAAGTGTGACACTCACGTGTCCAAAATCAGTACTCTAAGCGCTCAAGTGGACTCTGCAATGCAGCAGAATACCACCCTTAGGTACCATCTGGAGGAAGTCCAGAATAGTCACGCTCTGCAGCGTGACTACCAATGCAAGCAACCAGAGCCCTGTAAAGACGATAGGTTTCAGAGCTTGCCTCCCTCATGTGCCCTCAGTCTTCTCCTCTTGGCCATTCGGCACTAAGTAATATTGCACCTCTTGGCCAACAACAACAAGGCTTGGCTTCTCCTCTTGGCCTTTCGGCCCCAATCTCTCCACAGGACGAAACCAACCCTCTCTGCCCGCTTTGCGCGGAATACCTTGACAAACTCATCAAGAATTTCCCCACCTTTGACCCCGTTCCAGGTCAGCCAAACGATACTGAGACGTACCTAGCTCACATAGAGGATGCGTTGGATGGCTACCCAAATGCTACGGTTTCTGACAGGGTTTACCTGTTGAAGCAAACGTCGAATAGACACGTGACAAGGTTAATTCGTCTACAACAGCAACACGCGCTAAATGACCACGCTAAACTTGCCACAGCTTTGAAATTAGAATTCAGTGGTTCCGCGACTCGCAAACACGATAGCTCACTGGCTAACACCGTCAAACAAGTTCGGAACGAACACCCACGAGCTTACTATCATAGGCTTCGTTCAGCTTACTTTGGCCTACTCACTGAAACAGGCATGGAGGACCTGTTACCTTTTAAACAAATGTTCCTGTCGAACATGTATCCTGCCTCCATTACCTACTTGGGCCCTGCCGCCCACGTTGGCTTGCCTAAGTTACAACTCAGAGAGCTTGCAAGCACAGTTTTTGAGGCATCAAAAGCTCACAACAGTAAGACCACTTGGATTTGAAGTTTGACCAGGAGCACTCACTCCAGTTAGAGGGTGCATTATCAGGTATTGGAGCGTTGAGAGATGACGCACAACAACAGTTTCTACCACGAAACCATGATTCCAAATAACCTCAGCGGTCGAAATAACTGTAAAGTACGACGCCATTAACATGACTACCGCTACAATCGACCTGTTCGCTACGTTCCTGCACCCAAACCACAAAAAGCACAAGAGCACAAGGGTAACAAAGGGGTAAAGGACGATCAAAACGTAGACCAATGTTCTCCAGAAGTTCCACTACGGGAAGAACTAAAGCGAGAACAATTTGAGAAAAGTCACAAGGACTAGATGGGGAATTAACGGACACCAGGTCCGCAGGAATTAACACCCATAGCAAGAAGGTAAAGTTCTAATTTCTCCCGCTCTCATTCAAGACCCTATCCAGGGCCCGCTTGATCAAGAAACAAGCCCCCAAGCTTTGTCTATAGACTGATACAAAGGTGTCGAAGAAAAAGGTCAATCGCTTCGTTAAAGCCAAGCCCACTCAAAATCAGAAAAGTCAATCTGCTTCCACCTTGAACAGAAAGGGCATATCACGTCGTTGCGAGCGACCACTCCACTTTGTGAGGAATATGTCCACTAACCATGAATCTAAAAGGCCATACCTGGAAACAGTCCTGGAGGACTGCTTAACTTCTTCGAGATAGGGGGCGCTCTTTTAATTTTTGGATAAAAAACGTTCCCGTTTTAAACAAGATATTTTGTCACGAAAAGATGCTCGACTATGCATGTAATTGACAGCTTTGGAAAGAAAAACTCTGACGTTTCCAAAACTGCAAAGATATTATATGTGAGTGCCCCAGAACTAATGCTACAGGCGAAACCAAGATGAAGTTTCATACAGAAAATGCCCCAGATTCTGAAGGCGCTGTGTTCCAATTTCTCCTTATATGGCTGTGAATGCGCCAGGAATGAGCCTGCCCTTTCTGTCGTTTCTCTAAGGTGTCTGCAGCATTGTGACGTATTTGTAGGCATATCATTGGAAGATTGACCATAAGAGACTACATTTACCAGGTGTCCGCCCGGTGTCCTGTGTCGAAATTATTGCGTAATCTCTAGGTCCATGCGCGTTCCATTTCTTCAGAAGAGAAAGTCAACTGCCACGAAGGATTTATCATCGATAGATATGTGAAAAACACCTTGAGGATTGATTCTAAACATCGTTTGCCATATGTTTCTGTAGATATTATGGAGTTAATTTGGATTTTTTTTTTTTTTTTTACCCAAACGTGATGAAGAAAACGGAGCGATTTGTCAACACAAATAATATTTTTGTAACATTTGCTATCTAACTGAGAGTCTCCTCATTGAAAACATCTGAAGTTCTTCAAAGGTAAATTATTTTATTTGAATGCTTTTCTGTTTTTTGTGAAAATGTTGCATGCTGAATGCCAGGCATAATCCTATTTGCTATCAATAGAAGCATATTTTGAAAATCTGAGATGACAGTTTTGTTAACAAAAGGCTAAGCTTGAGAGCAAATAGATTTATTTAATTTAATTTGCGATTTTCATGAATAGTTAACGTTGCGTTATGCTAATGAGCTTGCGGATAGATTTACACAATCCTGGAAACAGTTTTTTTTCGTAGCTAAACGTGACGCAGAAAAAAACAAATAATCTTTCAGGAAAAACTGAACATTTGCTACGAAAACGGAGCGAAAACGGAGCGATTTGTCAACACAAATAATCTTTTTGTAACATTTGCTATCTAACTGAGAGTCTCCTCATTGAAAACATCTGAAGTTGTTCAAAGTTAAATTATTTTATTTGAATGCTTTTCTGTTTTTTGTGAAAATGTTGCCTGCTGAATGCTAACGCTAAATGCTACGCTAGCTATCAATACTGTTACACAATTGCTTGTTTTGCTATGGTTGAGAAGCATATTTTGAAAATCTGAGATGACAGTGTTGTTAACAAAAGGCTAAGCTTGAGAGCTAGCATATTTTTTATATTTCATTTGCGATTTTCATGAATAGTTAACGTTGCGTTATGGTAATGGGCTTGAGGCTGTAGTCACGATCCCGGATCCGGGATGGCTCGATGCAAGAAGTTAACTTGTCATGCGCTAATTGATGCGGTGCGACAATATCATTAATCTCTCAAACATTGTTTGATGATCTCAAAAATGCTTTTAAGCCAACTAAACGTTGGTTAAAAGTGGAACGATGCGACACTACACTTTGAGGGGTCACTCAGACTACCTCGCCTCTCACATTGAGAGTCATGCTGAAACTACACTTCAAGGACGTATCGCTCATTCACCCTGTGTATGTTACCAGCCTCGAAACTGTAACCCTGCTACTTGGAGCAGACTTGATGGGTTACTGCCATTGATGGATTGAAAAACCAACCAGGTATGGTCACAGGCTACAGTGCCTTCTCCACTGACCACACTGTCTTCCCCTAACGCTAGCTGCAACGTAGTCATTCACGAGGGGTATCTGTCGAAAGCACCCCTTGGGAAAAAGATGTTTAACCTCTTCAGACTCTAGGGGCAGTATTTCATTTTTGGATAAAAAGACGTGCCCATTTTAAGCGCAATATTTTGTCACGAAAAGATGCTCGACTATGCATGGATAGCTTTGGAAAGAAAACACTCTGACGTTTCCAGAACTGCAAAGATTTTCACTGTGAGTGCCCTAGAACAAAAGCTTCAAGCAAAACCAAGATGTTTCTGCAACCAGGAAATGAACAGGATTTCTGAGGCTACGTTTTGCATTATCTCCTTATATGGCTGTGAATGCGACAGGAATGAGCCTACCCTTTCTATCGTTTCCCCAAGGGGTCTGGAGCATTGACCATAATAGACGACATTTGCCAAGTGTCCGCACGGTGTCCTGCATGGAAATTGGTGCGCAAAACTCAGCTGCTGGTATTTTTCCATGGGATTCTGAGAAAAACCATGCTTCCACGAACGGCATATCAATGAAGAGATATTTGACAAAACACCTTGAGGATTGATTCAAACAACGTTTGCCATGTTTCGGTCGATATTATGGAGTTAATTGGGAAAAAAGTTCGACGTTTAGGTGACTGAATTTTCGGTTCGTTTCGGTAGCCAAATGTGTAGTAACAAAACGGAGCGATTTGTCCTACACAAAGAATCTTTCAGGAAAAACTGGACATCTGCTATGTAACTGAGAGTCTCCTCATTGAAACATCTGAAGTTCTTCAAAGGTAAATTATTTTATTTGATTCCTTTGCTGGTTTTTGTGAATATGTTGCGTGCTAAATGCTACACTAAATGCTAGGCTAGCGATCAACACTCTTACACAAATGATTGATTTTCTATGGTTCAAAAGCATATTTTGAAAATCTGAGATGACAGTGTTGTTAAGAAAAGGCTAAGCTTGAGAGCAGGCATATTTATTTTTATTTTTTATTTCATTTGCGATTTTTAGAAATCGTTAACGTTGCGTTATGGTAATGAGCTTGAGGCTGTAGTCACGATACCGGATCCGGAATGGCTCGGCGCAAGAGGTTAAAAACCTCTTGGGGCAGAATCCGATCCAAGGAGATATTACGATATCTTGACACATTCCATCAGCCAACCTGATTGACCATTATTTTCATGATTTCGAGACAGCTGTCTCTGTGAATAAGCAACTTCCCTCCTCCTTGCAGTCGTGCAATACGGTAGATGTGATGAACTCCTCTTGAGCTTCGGACATTTCCGCAAGCACTGCGTATACTCTGCTTCGGATGATACACCTTCCACTTTGTTAGGGACGGTCACCCCTTACAATGACACTAATGGCGTCAGTCCAGCAACTGACCCGATGACTCCCACTGGTGAAACACTTTGCGATATCACAGACCGATATCCTCGTCTCAGTTCGCAGGTACTGAAGAGGTTGCCACACGCGGATGCGGTGGTGACTGACATGCCTCTTGAGCATTTTGAAGCACAAACACCAGGATATTTGTTTGAAAGGTTACAGCCATTCTCAAAACGTGGTCGCTGAAAACTCGTAGATAGGGTCCGAACTTTTCATTTGCACCTCAGACACCAACACCACCCGCTGGAGATCCGGAGACACAAAGGGGGAGAATAGCAGCCCAGACCAATGATGAGCCTCATCGAGGCCGGTGGGGGTGTCGAGACTACGGACAACACCGTACGAAGCCCCCAGACCATAAATCAAATCTAGTTGTAAACTCCCCTACGAGAACAGTGAGGAGCAGACAGGCCCCTAGACAGGGATTATCTTAGAATACATCTAAGATAGTACTGAGGTGTACCACACTGGTCGTAAAGGAAGTCCAGTGGACTTGTCCACCTCCAAAACAAATGGCAACAATAATCATTACTTGCCATGTGTAGGTTCAACTCCAATACAACTAGTAAAACGCTCCAATCATGTGTTCCGGTAGTATAATATTTCAGAATAAATCGGTAGGATAACTGGTCCCTTTGAGCACCAGTACCAATACCAGCGACAGTCAGTCTAGCTACAATCAGTTAAAAGGTTAGAGACCTAACCAATCAAATTACCCTTGACAATAGCGACATATGATTCACTCAGAGTGCAACACGTGGAAGGGAATCTCCAGTGCACTCTTCCAATGGTTAACACACATGTCACTAATAAATAGAATCCTCCATTCAGGAGGAAAATTATTAGAAGTCATTAACCATGATCACACCACGTACGACTGGTCCATTTTAATGATAGTAAAGACACGACAGCTGTCATCGAGGCAAAGGGTGGCTTCTTTGAAGAATCTCAAATATAAAATATATTTAGATTTGCTTATCACCTTTTTGGTTACTACATGATTCCATAGGTGTTATTTCAGAGTGTTGATGTCTTCACTATTATTCTACAATGTAGAAAATTGTAAAATATAGAAAAACCCTGCAATGAGTAGGTGTCCCCAAACTTTTGACTGGTACTGTATATCAAAAGAGCACAAGTTTGAGCATTTGTCCGTTAGGCCTATGGATTTGTTTTGTTTATCAGTACAAATTAGATTGTGCAATAAGTCCCACTCGTGGTCTTCTATAAAATAAATTAAATTAATCTTAGCAATTCTTCTTAGCTAGCTACATAGCTGTCCTTGTATCAGAGATAATTGCATAATTATCGTATTTCGTCGCCCTAACGTAGCCTTCACTGCTATTCGCCCAGGAGCTAGCAAGCGCTAGCTAACGCACACAGATTAGCATCACTGTAGTGCTATTCACTCAACTCAACGACTTGATTAGTCTAGTGTTAGCTAGCTACATAGCTGTCTTTGTTTCCAAGATAATTGTGTAGTTTAGTGTGTGTAGCCTTGGAGTGATTATTTTAATTCACTGAGGTTCGCTAGCCAGCTATTTGTCGTCCTTAACGTAGGAGACTCTGCTAGCTAGCCAACAGCTAACAGCTAACAGCTAGCCAACGTCTACTGTTTCGAATTCAATCACCGGTCAGGTAGTATCACATTTTCATTTCATTTCATTACAGTACAACGGTTTGATTTGTTTGATCGTAGCTAGCTACATAGCCGTCTTTGTTTCAAAGATAATTGTGTAGTCTAGAGCGATTTCCTAGGTTAGCTAGCCAGCTATTGTCGTTCTTTTAACACAACGTAACGTAAACAACACTGCTAGCTAGCCAGCTAGCCCCCGTATAGTAGCACTGTAGAAACTATTACACTCAACGGAACGACTTGATTAGTGTAGTGTCAACAACGCAGCCACTGCCAGCTAGCCTACTTTAGCAGTACTGTATCATTTTAATCATTTTAGTCAATAAGATTCTTGCTACGTAAGCTTAACTTTCTGAACATTCGTGACGTGTAGTCCACTTGTCATTCCAATCTCCTTGCATTAGCGTAGCCTTTTCTGTAGCCTGTCAACTATGTGTCTGTCTATCCCTGTTCTCTCCTCTCTGCACAGACCATACAAACGCTCCACACCGCGTGGCCGCGACCACCCTAATCTGGTGGTCCCAGCGCGTACGACCCACGTGGAGTTCCAGGTCTCCGGTAGCCTCTGGAACTGCCGATCTGCGGCCAACAAGGCAGAGTTCATCTCAGCCTATGCCTCCCTCCAGTCCCTTGACTTCTTGGCACTGACGGAAACATGGATCACCACAGATAACACTGCTACTCCTACTGCTCTCTCCTCGTCCGCCCACGTGTTCTCGCACACCCCGAGAGCTTCTGGTCAGCGGGGTGGTGGCACCGGGATCCTCATCTCTCCCAAGTGGTCTTTCTCTCTTTCTCCCCTTACCCATCTGTCTATCGCCTCCTTTGAATTCCATGCTGTCACAGTTACCAGCCCTTTCAAGCTTAACATCCTTATCATTTATCGCCCTCCAGGTTCCCTCGGAGAGTTCATCAATGAGCTTGATGCCTTGATAAGCTCCTTTCCTGAGGACGGCTCACCTCTCACAGTTCTGGGTGACTTTAACCTCCCCACGTCTACCTTTGACTCATTCCTCTCTGCCTCCTTCTTTCCACTCCTCTCCTCTTTTGACCTCACCCTCTCACCTTCCCCCCCTACTCACAAGGCAGGCAATACGCTTGACCTCATCTTTACTAGATGCTGTTCTTCCACTAACCTCATTGCAACTCCCCTCCAAGTCTCCGACCACTACCTTGTATCCTTTTCCCTCTCGCTCTCATCCAACACTTCCCACACTGCCCCTACTCGGATGGTATCGCACCGTCCCAACCTTCGCTCTCTCTCCCCCGCTACTCTCTCCTCTTCCATCCTATCATCTCTTCCCTCTGCTCAAACTTTCTCCAACCTATCTCCTGATTCTGCCTCCTCAACCCTCCTCTCCTCCCTTACTGCATCCTTTGACTCCCTATGTCCCCTATCCTCCAGGCCGGCTCGGTCCTCCCCTCCCGCTCCGTGGCTCGACGACTCCTTGCAAGCTCACAGAACAGGGCTCCGGGCAGCCGAGCGGAAATG
Organism: Oncorhynchus keta; assembly: GCF_023373465.1. Classification (NCBI taxonomy): domain Eukaryota; kingdom Metazoa; phylum Chordata; class Actinopteri; order Salmoniformes; family Salmonidae; genus Oncorhynchus; species Oncorhynchus keta. Next base: position 184,520 of record NC_068442.1, read on the forward strand.
GATTAAAACTCGCCTCCCTGCGGACCTGGCATCCTTTCACTCCCTCCTCTCTACATTTTCCTCCTCTGTCTCTGCTGCTAAAGCTACTTTCTACCATTCTAAATTCCAAGCATCTGCCTCTAACCCTAGGAAGCTCTTTGCCACCTTCTCCTCCCTCCTGAATCCTCCCCCCCCCCTCCTCCCTCTCTGCAGATGACTTCGTCAACCATTTTGAAAAGAAGGTCGACGACATCCGATCCTCGTTTGCTAAGTCAAACGACACCGCTGGTTCTGCTCACACTGCCCTACCCTATGCTCTGACCTCTTTCTCCCCTCTCTCTCCAGATGAAATCTCGCGTCTTGTGACGGCCGGCCGCCCAACAACCTGCCCGCTTGACCCTATCCCCTCCTCTCTTCTCCAGACCATTTCCGGAGACCTTCTCCCTTACCTCACCTCGCTCATCAACTCATCCCTGACCGCTGGCTACGTCCCTCCCGTCTTCAAGAGAGCGAGAGTTGCACCCCTTCTGAAAAAACCTACACTCGATCCCTCCGATGTCAACAACTACAGACCAGTATCCCTTCTCTCTTTTCTCTCCAAAACTCTTGAGCGTGCCGTCCTTGGCCAGCTCTACCGCTATCTCTCTCAGAATGACCTTCTTGATCCAAATCAGTCAGGTTTCAAGACTAGTCATTCAACTGAGACTGCTCTTCTCTGTATCACGGAGGCGCTCCGCACTGCTAAAGCTAACTCTCTCTCCTCTGCTCTCATCCTTCTAGACCTATCGGCTGCCTTCGATACTGTGAACCATCAGATCCTCCTCTCCACCCTCTCCGAGTTGGGCATCTCCGGCGCGGCCCACGCTTGGATTGCGTCCTACCTGACAGGTCGCTCCTACCAGGTGGCGTGGCGAGAATCTGTCTCCTCACCACGCGCTCTCACCACTGGTGTCCCCCAGGGCTCTGTTCTAGGCCCTCTCTTATTCTCGCTATACACCAAGTCACTTGGCTCTGTCATAACCTCACATGGTCTCTCCTATCATTGCTATGCAGACGACACACAATTAATCTTCTCCTTTCCCCCTTCTGATGACCAGGTGGCGAATCGCATCTCTGCATGTCTGGCAGACATATCAGTGTGGATGACGGATCACCACCTCAAGCTGAACCTCAGCAAGACGGAGCTCCTCTTCCTCCCGGGGAAGGACTGCCCGTTCCATGATCTCGCCATCACGGTTGACAACTCCATTGTGTCCTCCTCCCAGAGCGCTAAGAACCTTGGCGTGATCCTGGACAACACCCTGACGTTCTCAACTAACATCAAGGCGGTGTCCCGTTCCTGTAGGTTCATGCTCTACAACATCCGCAGAGTACGACCCTGCCTCACACAGGAAGCGGCGCAGGTCCTAATCCAGGCACTTGTCATCTCCCGTCTTGATTACTGCAACTCGCTGTTGGCTGGGCTCCCTGCCTGTGCCATTAAACCCCTACAACTCATCCAGAACGCCGCAGCCCGTCTGGTGTTCAACCTTCCCAAGTTCTCTCACATCACCCCGCTCCTCCGCTCTCTCCACTGGCTTCCAGTTGAAGCTCGCATCCGCTACAAGACCATGGTGCTTGCCTACGGAGCTGTGAGGGGAACGGCACCTCAGTACCTCCAGGCTCTGATCAGGCCCTACACCCAAACAAGGGCACTGCGTTCATCCACCTCTGGCCTGCTCGCCTCCCTACCACTGAGGAAGTACAGTTCCCGCTCAGCCCAGTTAAAACTGTTCGCTGCTCTGGCCCCCAATGGTGGAACAAACTCCCTCACGACGCCAGGACAGCGGAGTCAATCACCACCTTCCGGAGACACCTGAAACCCCACCTCTTCAAGGAATACCTAGGATAGGGTAAGTAAGGGTAAGTAATCCTTCTCACCCCCCTTCTCCCCCAAAAAAAAAAAAAAGATTTAGATGCAAGTGGCTGTTCCACTGGATGTCATAAGGTGTATGCACCAATTTGTAAGTCGCTCTGGATAAGAGCGTCTGCTAAATGACTTAAATGTAAATGTAAATGTAAATTGTTTTTGACTGGATGTGTAGCACAACACCAGATAGTAGTTTAGGAGGGAGTAACAAAAATATATAGCAGTCAGAGTGCAGTATAACTGCAGTTCAACTGGAGTACAATGCAGTTATTCTGCAATTACTGCATACAAAATACCACAGTCGACTGCAGTTACTGTACTTTTACTGCAGTTTCCAAACTGCAATCTACGTTTGTAAGGGATAGGCTGGGATCCGCACTAAGCAGCTGTAGCATTTTTCACTGTCCGTCCATGGGTCTAAAAAACAATGATTGATAGGCAGTTTACACTTCTTCAATTCAACCATTATTTGGTTAAAATACACCTATACATTTGTGAACAGTCATCCACGACAACTACAATCCGTAAGGCGCAAATAGGCCAAAGTGAGAGAGCAGCAGTGTGATTCACATCATTCTGATAACCGTATCGCCCATAAACTACACCACTGCTGTCATCCTTACCTCCAAGTGTTTCATCTTTGGATTCAGACAGCAGTTGCACCATTCGACTGTAGACTACAAAAGCCTATTCCTGCTCTTTTCCTGCGATCCATCAAACACATTTGGTGGTGTGTCATCATAGTGGTCTCTGACTTGTGGTCAGACCAGGTGGAACAAATTTGAACTTTTCATGTCATTGAGAAAGCAGAAAGGTGTTATAAATATTTTTTTCACAAACATCCTTTCTACATTTTCAACTAATCCTAGAAGTAATCATGTAACAAACTACAGTTTTTGTAATCAGATCACATGTAACGGGTTACATGTAAACTCCCAACCCTGTGCGCCCTCTACTGGGTATTAGAATGATCAACACACGCAAGGCATCTTCAGATGGTTTTCTGTTTCTGGCAAGGTAAAAAGTCATGTATCGAGTTAGTTTCCTCGCTAAGTAACACTGTAAGTTAACAAGTTACTTTTAATGGAAGTAATGTTGTAACGTAAAAAAGTTACCTTTAAAAGTAAAGTTCCCCAACAGTGGCCCTCACTGACCTGCAGTGTCCGTGGTCGCACCATCCGTGTCCGTGGCACATCTGAAGGCACTGCTGTCCGATGTAGATGTCATCCAGAGCCCATTCATCCTGCTCTCCATAGTAGTTCTGGATCCAACGGAACCGCGTGGCACTGGACCTGCACACACAGACAACAATCAGACACATCAAAGAGAACCAAACCATCCTGCATGTATTGTTAGCAAAGCTCATAAGCAAATATCAGGACCAGGATATACATTTGGTGAGCAGGAATACCAACAGAGTTGATGAAATGGGCATTGGCAGATTGTTAAAAACACAAATGAAGAAATAATATGCTTGAACACCACATTTTATAAAACCCCAGAACACTAATGAGACTGGGGAGGTGACACGGATCAATATAGGATCCATCCATACTATATCATCGTTTTTGTTGTTTTACCGTCCATGATGGAGGTGCTCCATCATCTGTGTAACTATATACAAGCATGTGTGTCTGAGTACCAGTGGATTATGTCTGTGAATTGAAAGTGCACCCCCACCTAGACCCCTAATGTGTATTTTAGTGCTTGGCCCTGCATGTGTGATGGTGATGGATGGTGGAGCCAACACGCCCAGTTAGGTTTATTTGTTACAGTCAGAGCAGTCAAAGCAGGTTAGTTCCCTGCAATAGTGACCCAAAATCGACCCAGAGGTAGCCAGGAATCCTTCATGAATGAGATGAGATCAGCAAACCTTTATTTAAGTTCATAGGGCTGGGGCTAGGGCTGGGGAGGGGAGGGTGGAGGAAGGGATGGGGTGGGGTGGGGATAGGGAGACAGGAATATTGGTTGTAGGTCAGAGTCTCCTCAGGGAGAGGGGAGTGGGAGGTGTGTGTGAATATCTGAGTGTGTGTGTGTGTGTGTGTGTGTGTGTGCGCACACGCACTGTGGGCCCAATTCAGAGTTGAGATGAATGTGCTGAACTCAGACTTTCGTAAAGCATTCTGTCAATGGGTATACCAACCTGTATGGATGAAAGAATGTGTGTTACCCACCATGCTCTATGAGGCAAGGGCAGAGTGATGCGTCTCCAGTCAGTGAACTCAGAGGGATGGTACACACTGGGAGCAGTGAACTCTGAACAGCTGGGCATCCCTGGTAGGCAGGCCTGGGAAGGGGAGAAAATACTCAGTCAACTCCGTAACACACCATATCAATACACCTGACAGTACAGACAAACTTCATTATTCCAGTATCTACATGTTTTATGGTTGTTATACCTACAACAGATAATTGCACTTATTGTATGTGGCTTTAGATAAAACCGTGTGATATATGGCTGCATCAGTTCCACAAAAGAGCTGTAAAGAAGCTCTAGAGAGTAGCTCAGTCAGTCCCACTAACAACTGAGATCATAAACAGACCTAATACCGGAGAATGCCCTCACAGCTCACAATAAGCTAATGACCCTGGGACTGAACATCTCCCTCTGCAACTGGATCCTGGACTTCCTGATGGGCCGGCCCCAGGTGGTAAGGGTAGGTAACAACACGTCCGCTAGGCTGATCCTCGACAATGGGGCCCCTCAGAGGTGCGTGTTCAGCCCCCTCCTGTACTCCCTGTTCACTCACGACTGCACGGCCAGGCACGACTCCAACACCGTCATTAAATTTGACGATGACAAAACAGTTGTAGACCTGATCACTGACAACAACGAGACAGCCTATAGGGAGGAGGTCAAAGATCTGGCCGGGTGTTGCCAGGACAACAACCTCAATGTGATCAAGATAAAGGAGATGTTTGTGGACTACAGGAAAAAGAGGACTGAGCACACCCCCATTCTTATCGACATGGTTGCAGTGGAGCAGGTTGAGAGCTTCAAGTTCCTTGGTGTCCACATCACCAGCAAACTAACATGGTCCAAGCACATCAAGACAGTTGTGAAGCGGGCATGACAAAACCTATTACCCCTCAGGATGGCATGGGTCCTCAGATCCTCAAAAGGTTCTATAGCTGCACCATCGAGAACATCCTGACTGTTTGCATCACTGCCTGGTATGGCAACTACTCGGCCTCAGACCACAAGGCACTACAGAGGGTAGTGCGAAAGACCCAGTACATCACAGGGGCCAAGCATCCTGCCAACTAGGATCTCTATAACAGGCGGTGTCAGACTCCAGCCAACCTAGTCATAGACTGTTCTCTCTGCTACCGCAAGGCAAGCAGTACAGGAGCGCCAAGTCTACGTCCAAGAGGCTTCTTAACAACTTCAACCCCCAAGCCATAAGACTCCTGAACATCTAGTCAAATGGCTACCCCTCCCCTCTCCACACCATTGCCACCCTCTGTTATCATCTATGCATAGTCACTTTAATAACTCTACCTTCATGTACATACTACAAATACTAACCGGCACCCCCCTGTTTATATTGCTATTTTTTACTGCTGCTCTTTAATTACTTGTTACTTTTATCTCTTATTCTTTTTTGAAACTGCACTGCTGTTTAGGGCTTGTAAGTAAGTATTTGACTGTAAGGTGAAATGTTGTATACCTGTTGAAGTCGGCGCATGTGACTATTACAATTTGATTTGATTTGAATATGTGAGGAGACTTCATAGCATAATGCTATTGAAGGTACTTTAAAAGGTATACCATATCATACACTGCACTTGCAGAAGGATGACATTTTCTTGTACCTTGGCCTTAGTGATATAGTTCATTTGTAGGAGACTCGTTCAATTTTCCCCATTTGTGTTATTTTCTAGCAAGGGTGACTTACAGAAGGACGTTTCATCAAGTCATTAACATTAATGTAGGAATGGAACCTCACATCACATCAACACAATCCCCTTTTAATGGACGGGCCCTTCAAACCAGGAACCTTGGTTGACCAGAAGAAGTCCCTTTTGAAATGGGGACCAGCAGGGCCAAGATATGACCCCAATCAGCCTACTATCTCATGTGTTCTAAACAAACCGGAAGAGCCCAAGCTGGAATCATTTTTGCTCCAGTATACGACAGGGCAATAAAGCCCAAAACCAGATACTTCCTCTTGAACAAAGGTGGGATGCCTTTTTCTAAGACAATTATAATTGAATGTTATTTGTTGGGCAATATATATATATAGAATGTACAATATTGTATTTGCAAGTTACAACAAAGTATTAATTAAAACACTTATTTCCAAAGTGGTTCTCGATTACTCAATGAATAATGGACCAAAATGTCATAAAACACCGTTCCTAACAGCACACAAACATGAATCACTCATAGTCTCAAGTTTCTGATGTTACATTTATATAAGTATTTAGACCCTTTACTCAGTGCTTTGTTGAAGTACCTTTGGCAGTGATTACAGCCTTGAGTCTTCTTGGGTATGACGCTACAAGCTTGGCACACCTGTTTTTGGGGAGTTTCTACCATTATTCTCTGCAGATCCTATCAAGCTCTATCAGGTTGGATGGGGAGCGTTGCTACACAACTATTTTCAGGCCTCTCCAGCGATGTTTGACCAGGTTTAAGACCGTGCTCTGGCTGGGCCACTCAAGGACATTCAGAGACTTGTCCCGAAGCCACTCCTGCGTTGTCTTGGCTGTGTGCATAGGATCATTGGAAGGTTAACCTCGCCCTAGTCTGAGGTCCTGAAACCTCTGAAGAAGGTTTTCATTAAGGATCTCTCTGTACTTTGCTCCGTTCATCTTTCCATCGATCCTGACTAGTCTCCCAGTCCATGCCGCTGAAAAATCCACCCCCAGAAATGGAGCCAGGTTTCCTCCAGACCTCAAGCTTGGAATTAAGGCCAAAGAGTTTCATCAGACCAGAGAATCTGAGAGTTCTTTAGGTGCCTTTCGGCACACTCCAAGCGGGCTGTCATGTGCCTTTAACTGAGGAGTGGCTTCCGTCTGGCCACTTTTACATAAAGGCCTGATTGGTGGAGTGCTGCAGAGATGGATGTCCATCTGGAAGGTTCTCCCATCTCCACAGAGGAAATCTGGAGCTCTGTCAGAGTGACTTCTCCCCCTATTGCTCAGTTTGGCTGGGCAGCGAGCTCTAGGAAGAGTCTTCGAAAACTTCTTCCATTTCAGAATGATGGAGGCCACTGTGTTCTTGGCGACCTTCAATACTGCAGAAACGTTTTGGTACCCATCCCCAGATCTCTGCCTCGACACAATCCTGTCTCGGAGCCCTACGGACAATTTCTTCGACCTCATGGCTTCGTTGTTGCTCTGACATGCACTGTCAACTGTGGGACTTTATATAGACAGGTGTATGCCTTTCCAAATCATGTCCAATCAATTGAGTTTACCACTGGTGGACTCCAATCAAGTTGTGTTTATCTCAGGATGATCAATGGAAACAGGATTCACCTGAGTTCAATTTCAAGTCTCACTGTACATAGGCACTGTACAAAAAAGTGACTGGTAGTAGGATATACATAAATAGGTAAACAGGGCTGAAATGGACTGGTAGTAGAATATACATAAATAGGTAAACAGGGCTGAAATGGACTGGTAGTAGAATATACATAAATAGGTAAACAGGGCTGAAAGGGACTGGTAGTAGGATATACATAAATAGGTAAACAGGGCTGAAAGGGACTGGTAGTAGGATATACATAAATAGGTAAACAGGGCTGAAAGGGACTGGTAGTAGAATATACATAAATAGGTAAACAGGGCTGAAAGGGACTGGTAGTAGGATATATATATACATAAATAGGTAAACAGGGCTGAAAGGGACTGGTAGTAGGATATACATAAATAGGTAAACAGGGCTGAAAGGGACTGGTAGTAGGATATACATAAATAGGTAAACAGGGCTGAAAAGTGTAATACCTATGGTAATACACTAATGGTAGTATTTAAAAAAAAAAAAATTACTAGGCAAGTCAGTTAAGAACAAATTCTTATTTTCAATGACGGCCTAGGAACAGTGGGTTAACTGCCTGTTCAGGGGCAGAACGACAGATTTGTACCTTGTCAGCTCGGGGATTCAAACGTACAACCTTTCGGTTACTAGTCCAACGCTCTAACCACTAGGCTACCCTGCCGCCCCCTACTATTTACAGTACCAGTCAAAAGTTTGGACACACCTAAACATTCAAGAATGTCTCTTTATTTTGACTATTTTCTACAATATAGAATAATAGTGAATACATCAAAGCCATAAAGTAACACATATGGAATCATGTAGTAACCAAAAAAGTGTTATTTTAATACTTGAGATTCTTCAAAGTAGCCACCATTTGTCTTGATGACAGCTTTACACACTTTTGGCATTCAGTCAACCAGTTTCATGAGGAATACTTTTCCAACAGTCTTGAAGGAGTTCCCACATATGCTGAGCCCTTGTTGTCTCAATTGGGTTGAGGTCAGGTGATTGTATTGTATATATATTGTGGAGGCCAGGTATTCTGATCCAGGTCCATCACCCTCCTTATTGGTCAAATAGCCTTTACACAGCCTGGAGGTGTGTTTTGGTTTATTGTCCTGTTGAAAAACAAATGATAGTGCAAATCAGATGGGATGGCGAACCGCTGCAGAATGCTGTGGTAGCCATGCTGGTTAAGTGTGCCTTGAATTCTAAATACATTTCTGACAACGTCAACAGCAAAGCACACCCACACCATTACACTTCCTCCTCCATGTTTCACGGTGGGAACCACACATACAGAGGTCATCGGTTCAGCTTCTCCGCTTCTCATAAAGAAATGGCGGTTGAAACCAAAAATCTTAAATTTGGACTAATCAGACAAAAGTACAGATTTCCACCAGTCTAATGTCAATTGCTCGTGTTTTTTGGCCCAAGCAAGTCACTTCTTCTTATTGGTGTCCTTTAAAGGGAAAGGGGGATACCTAGTCAGTTGTGGTTTCTTTGCAGAAAATCATTTTTAGCAGCAGCATAGGTTGGGTCTGTGTGGGTAGAGACTTGTGGATTGGCACAGTGACATAGATTATATTTTGTGGGAGAGGGAGAACAGTAGTTGTTAGCCATTTAAAAGTCTTATGGCAAGGGGATAGAAGCTGTTTAGAAGTCTGTTTGTCTGAGCCTTGATGCACTGATAGCTCCTGCTGTACAGAAGCATGAAGAAAAGTTCATGTCTCAGGTGTCTGGAGTCTTTGGACCTTTTCACAGCCTTTCTCAGACACCGCCTGGCATGTACATCCTGGATGGCTGGGAGCTCACTGTGCCATCCACACCACCCTCTGTCGGACCTTCTGGTCATGGGTGGTGCAGTTGCCATACCAGACTGTACAAACAGTCTGGACAACCAGTCTGGATGCTCTCAACAGTGCAGCTGTAAAATCGTTTCAACCTCCTGAGGGAGAAGAGGTGTTGCTGTATTTTCTTCATGACAGTTCTATTGTGAGAGGAGTCCTCAGAGATTCGGACACCAAGGAACTTGATGCTCTTGACCCTCTCCACGTCGATGTGGATGGGGGTATAGATCTGTTGGGGCGGAATACGAATTGGAGTGGGACTAGGGTTTCTGGGAGGATGGAGGTGATGTGTGCCAGACCAGCCTTTCAAAGCACTTCATGATTTCAGATGTTAGTGCTACAAGGCGGTAGTCATTGTGGCAGGTAGCGTTCGAGTTCTTGGGGACAGGAATGATGGTGGTCAGCTTGAGATGTGGGGAAGACAGACTGTGACAAAGTGAGGTTGAAAATGACCGTGAAGATGCCTGCCAGCTGGTCTGCGCGTGCACTGAGATGTACCCTGGAATAGGGTCGGTCCCCCTGGCTTTGTAAGTGTTGAGCATATTAAGAACCTTACTCACGTCAGCCTTGGAGGGCGAGATCCAGTCCTCTGAGATGGTGGGGGCCCTTGTGCATGGCTCGGTATTGTTATTGTTGAAGCGTGCATGAAATGCATTGAGTTGATCTGGTAGAGAGGCATCGTTGGATAGATCATGGCGATGTCTACCTTTGTAATCCGTAAACAAGTGTAGCCCCAGGCACATTCGTCGAGCTTCGGCGCCGGTGTAATAGGATTCCACCTTATCCCTATATTGTCATTTTGCCTGTTTGATGGCTCTGCGGAGTTACCATACCACGGACATACCAACCCTTGGATAGGTCAGGGGAGACTTGGATGACTATCTCCCCCTTTTCACGCTTGAACCAATAGGCAGAGTCAGATAGTTTGGTGGAACATTTTGAACACTAACCTCAAATGGAGAGAATAAAAGAACATTTCACACGGCGGCAGGGTAGCCTAGTGGTTAGAGCATTGGACTAGTAACCGAAAGGTTGCAAGTTCAAATCCCCGAGCTGACAAGGTACAAAATCTGTCGTTCTGCCCCTGAACAGGCAGTTAACCCACTGTTCCTAGGCCGTCATTGAAAATAAGCTAAGGATTCCAGATCACCAGCTCGCATCTAACTGATCCTGTCAGGATCTCAGTCAACGATTGTTAACGCTATCATTCCTCCCCAAACCTCTTCGTTGGCCTCTACACGGCATCAGCACATCTATCATTCCTCGCCAAACCTCTTCGTTGGCCTCTACATGGCATCAGCGCATCTATCATTCCTCACCAAACCTCTTCGTTGGCCTCTACACGGCATCAGCACATCTATCATTCCTCGCCAAACCTCTTCGTTGGCCTCTACAAGGCATCAGCACATCTATCATTCCTCACCAAACCTCTTCGTTGGCCTCTACACGGCATCAGCACATCTATCATTCCTCGCCAAACCTCTTCGTTGGCCTCTACACGGCATCAGCGCATCTATTAATCCTCGCCAAACCTCTTCATTGGTCTCTACCGGGCCTCAGCGCATCACTGAGTCTCCAACCTCCCAGGACTCCAATCTCCGAGCTTGTGTGAAGCCAACTCACCACTGTCATCTGACCAAAGAACACCATAACTATACAGGAAATCACCCTTTCTCTCCTCAGCATTGTCATGATGTGTAATGTGTAGTTCTTTAGGGATAACACTTGTGTAGTCTTAACATTCTGTATACTCTGACCCGCCTGACCTTCCTTCACTAAACAGCTACAATTTTAAACCCCAAATCTATTTTGCATGAAGAAACAACCTGTCATTTATCACAAACTTTGTGAACATCTAGGTTTTCTCAGAAAGACTGCATTTAATCAGTGGACACCACTCGTGTTTATTACAACACACCTGTCAAAATTGTTTTCTTTACTAATGAATTATTATTATTATTGTTGCTCAAGGTACTGCATAGGTGTAAACATACATTTTTTAGCAAGAGATAGCACTTGCATAGCCTAAGAAAGTAGCAGAAATGTGCAGAAAGTAGTTTTGAATGCGTTTTATTGAATGGAAACAATAAGTCTTGAACTTTCTTTGGCAACATAGTGATATAAACTTATATAATGTATATATTGAGGAATTCAACTACAAAATACTAGTCTTCTTCCATTTTTTGAACCATTGCCCCCATCCACAAGGTGCATAAACAACAACAATAAATCAGAATGAAATTTACATTTACATTTAAGTCATTTAGCAGACGCTCTTATCCAGAGCGACTTACAAATTGGTGCATTCACCTTATGACATCCAGTGGAACAGCCACTTTACAATAGTGCATCTAAATCTTTTAAGGGGGGTGAGAAGGATTACTTTATCCTATCCTAGGTATTCCTTAAAGAGGTGGGGTTTCAGGTGTCTCTGGAAGGTGGTGATTGACTCCGCTGTCCTGGCGTCGTGAGGGAGTGTGTTCCACCATTGGGGAGCCAGAGCAGCGAACAGTTTTGACTGGGCTGAGCGGGAACTGGACTTCCTCAGTGGTAGGGAGGTGAGCAGGCCAGAGGTGGATGAACGCAGTGCCCTTGTTTGGGTGTAGGGCCTGATCAGAGCCTGGAGGTACTGAGGTGCCGTTCCCCTCACAGCTCCGTAGGCAAGCACCATGGTCTTGTAGCGGATGCGAGCTTCAACTGGAAGCCAGTGGAGAGAGCGGAGGAGCGGGGTGACGTGAGAGAACTTGGGAAGGTTGAACACCAGACGGGCTGCGGCGTTCTGGATGAGTTGTAGGGGTTTAATGGCACAGGCAGGGAGCCCAGCCAACAGCGAGTTGCAGTAATCCAGACGGGAGATGACAAGTGCCTGGATTAGGACCTGCGCCGCTTCCTGTGTGAGGCAGGGTCGTACTCTGCGGATGTTGTAGAGCATGAACCTACAGGAACGGGCCACCGCCTTGATGTTAGTTGAGAACGACAGGGTGTTGTCCAGGATCACGCCAAGGTTCTTAGCGCTCTGGGAGGAGGACACAATGGAGTTGTCAACCGTTAAAATAAGATAATAGATACAAAGAAACCGTTAAGAACATAAATCAATCATCTCTAATAAGCACATGTAGGACAGTTTGCAAGTGTGTGTGCATGGACAGATGCAGATGTATCTCTCACATGTGCAGCACACAGTATTTGTTTTACAGTCCTTCTTTGTGGGGCAGAATTGGCATCTCCTCCTCTTGCCTGCCTCAGATGCAGCCTCAGGTGGATCAGGACAAGATTCAGCTCCCTGAACAGCTTTCACAGTTGATGCAGAGGCTGCTGTTCGGGGGAGCCGTTCCCTTCTTTGAATGTGTGTGAATCTTGTTCCGCTTATCGGGCATTCAGGTAGGGTTGATCTTGTTCCATATCACGCATGTAATATGGAATGTAAAGAGGACATATCAATGATGTTATGGAAGATGACCAGGGAATAGCGGACAGTCATCCGCTGGTCTTGACTCATGGTTATCAAATCGTAGCATTCTTGAGAAAGTGTGAAAGACTTTCAGTGGCATCGTGGCATGGAAAATCGCCCTTCCAGTCTCTGCATCGCAGAGAACACATGTAGCCTCAGCTCGGGACCTATACACACCCACTAAGATTAGCAGCCCTATGTAGGCTCGCAGGACAGTCTCCTCCATTCTTTTCCAGTTGTCTCCATATTTATGGAAACTCTCCAAATTTGTCATCTCCAGGATGATTTTTTCGATGGCTGGTGTGATGAACATGTAGAATGTTGAGGCGATGTCCTGGGCATGGGCAACTGCATGTCTCATGTGCCCTGGGGTCATCTTTATGACATGTTGTGCTGCCATCCTGCCCTGGTTGTCATATGGTGACAAGCACCATGTTATTTTGCTGTTCTTTGACAAAAATGTCTCTCTTTCAGCTTGGGGGATTTCTTCTTCATCTGAAGATGATGCATTGTGCATAGTGCTCTGGGTTATATTCTTCCCCATCTTCTTCTTCGGATACTTCCTCTGTTGGTCACTGAAACGTGCACCATTGGCTTCAGCAAAGAGAGAACTGGGGGGACTGTCATCTGCAGCACCTTTATAGCCCCTGTCTTCATTCCCCAGTTGTAAACAATTTCAAGAAATGTTTATTTTGTCAGATTTTAGATTTTTTTTGTCCGAATTTTTATTTATTTTGTCTGTGAACTTGAGTCATGTGTGGGTCGCGGACGGAAGATGCTGCTTGTCAGAGTTCAATGAGTAGCACACAATATCAATTTCTCGTGTGTGTGTGTCTTCGTGGTTTTTGTGGTGTGTAAATGATTTTATAACTGCCGGGTCAAAAATGACCCTAAGACAATCTTTGTACCCTGGTGGTGCACAGCTCACATGGAAATATGAACAAAGGCAATGTTTCCCTTTTGTCTAATGTTGGTGTCACTCTAGGAAAGGTCATCAGATTTCAAGTTGAAAAAATATAATTTAGGGGGTTTCCTCTGCTGTTAAACGTAGTGGCGGGTAATTTTTTACCCTTAAGACAACACAAGGGTGAAATTAAGTAACTGCTAAACTTTAACATTAGAACTGAACCACTTCTTGTCCCTTTTAAGTTGATTCGTCCAGTCACAATTCGTAGACCACACCCTTTCGCAGTATGCTCAATCCAAATTGAGAATATCCTCCTCCAGCAATTTCCTGGTAAACAACCTATTGACTTCATAATTTTCTCCTGTTAGTCATATGCCATTATCATCATTCATCCTGTAACCATTGATACCTTTTACTCTTTATTGTTCTACTTTTGCATTTTACCTGTTGTTGTGTGTTTCTCTGACACAAAAGAAGCTTTACAAAACGGCACAAATTCACAAATCTGATATTGCGCTCATCAGATATACCTTCAGATAAAACAATGATTACAATTTTGTCCAATAATGGACTGGTGCCCTGATTCATAAAAAAAAATATGAATAATCCTTAGAGATAAATTCATACATTTTCAGTAATAACTTGGCCAATATTTCATTTCAATAATATGAGCATCAATACAGAAAGGTAAAACGAGGACTGTTCCAAATGATATAACACGGGTGGAAAATCTTTGCTGTTCCTAATTTAAAAAATAAATAACCACATTCTAATCTACAGATTAGCTAGACTCACACCCCTGAGTAAGTGTGCCAAATTCCATGACTGTCAAACAGATAAAGTGATACACAGTGTACAAAACATTATGAACACCTGCTCTTTCCATGACATAGACTGACCAGGAGAATCCAAGTGAAAGGTATGATCCTCATTGATGTTAAATCCACTTCAATCATTGTTGATGATGGGGAAGAGACAGGTAAAAGACACATTTTCGACCTTGAGACAATTGAGACATGGATTGTGCATGTGTGCCATTCAGAGAGTGAATGGGCAAGACAAAAAAGATTCAAGTGACTTTGAACGGGGTATGGTAGTAGGTGCCAGGCGTACCTGTTTGTATCAAGAACTGCAACGCTGCTGGGGTTTTCACACTCAACTGTTTCTCGTGTGCATTAAGAATGGTTCACCACCCAAAGGACATCCAGCCAACTTAACACAATTGTGGGAAGCATTGAAGTCAACATGGGCCAGCATCCCTGTGAAACGCTTTCGACACCTTGTGGAATCCATGCCGCAACGAATTGAGGCTTTTCTTAGGGCAAAGGAGAGGTGTTCTTAATTTTTTGTGCACTCAATGCATATGTGCCTTTTATTGTTGATCATTCATTATATTTCACTACTTCTTCACCTCTTTGACCAGGTGCCAGGTCAGGCCATGATTGGTGGAGAACTCCAGGCGGACCTGTGTGTCGATGTGGGGGGAGGGGTCTCTGCCGCAGCCCATGACCAATGAGAACTGCAGTGTGTAGGAGGCTCCAATCTGCATGGACTGGGTCTCCACATAACGGATACTGGAGCCTGGGCTGGGCTCTCCTGAGAAACTACAGTATAATAAACAGTTAGCTAACACACATTAACAACACATAGAACTACTTATCCACATAGTGTC
Organism: Oncorhynchus keta; assembly: GCF_023373465.1. NCBI lineage: Eukaryota > Metazoa > Chordata > Actinopteri > Salmoniformes > Salmonidae > Oncorhynchus > Oncorhynchus keta. The sequence continues at coordinate 199,779 of NC_068442.1, forward strand.
TACTGGAACAGGGGCCTGAAAAAAGTTAATATCTTGGCTCAATCTCAATCAAACCTCAATCTGAAGCAGAGGTGAATGGTTTTTACCAATACCTGTAAAGCTGTTGGTAATGTTTTTAGCAGTATTTGAGTAGATTACACAGATACATACAATATTTGTGATGAAACTATACCCCGGGAGATTAGGTTGTGTTTTTTTCCCATAACGTAAAAGCACCCCCCCCCCAAAAAGATAATAGAAACGATTCAGCACCACTGAGATGGACTGCGACATAACTACAAGTATGTAGTTCAGCACCACATGACAGTGTACAGAAACCTTCTAAGGTGCAACCTCTCTCCGCTAGCCTGAAGATAATGGGAAGTACTGTAGGCCGGAAAAAGTGAGAAACGCTTGTCTTTAGTATACCTGAGTGTCCAGTCGTGCTGGCAGTAGGGCTGGACGTGCCCCAGGTAGAAGCCCAGACTCTGAGTGACATCAAGTACATTACTGAAGTCCAGACTTATGGTGTTGAACAGCACAGAGGTCATAGTGATCTCATCCACTGCCCAAACGTCATGCCCACGCCCAGAGTGGTACGGCTGCCACCAACGGAACTGCACCCCAAACCTACGGGCACCGGGGGGTAGCTCCACTGATACAATCCTGTAGAGGTGAGAAGGAAGGAGGCATGGAGGGGAGAGAATGAAGGGAGGAGGGGAAGGTAGGTGGAGAGTGAGGATGGAGGGACGGAGAGAGGAACACAGGAAGGGATGGAGAAATGAGATAAGGGCAGGTGGAGAGAGAAGATGGAGGGAAGGAGAGGGTGTGGGATGGAGTGTTATCAATGTTCTCAAAATAATCCAAACAGTCCAGATGGAGTGAGTCACATTAGCAAGGCTCTGACTGACTAGGTCTGGATGGTGCTCTTCTATAACCCACACAGCTATGGACTCAATTACCTCCTCTCAGCAGACACACACACACAATGTGCATTCACACCTCTATCCCGACACTTTGCCCCCAGCCTTCTGCCCCTGATGAAGAGCTCTCTAGGTGGCCCAGGCCCAGCTCTGCGTGTGTGTGTGTGTGTGTGTGTGTGTGTGTGTGTGTGTGTGTGTGTGTGTGTGTGTGTGTGTGTGTGTGTGTGTGTGTGTGTGTGTGTGTGTGTGTGTGCATGTGTAGCCGTTTGTCATTACAACACACAGTAGGCAGTACTAAATGGGTCCCTGTGGGTTACATCTCTCTTCTTAGCACCAGGCATCCATTAGCAACAGTATTACAGACGCCTTAGGACTGTGTCACAAATGCGCGCACAGAGAAACACATACACCTCCAGCCCCCCACCCCCTCTCGTACAGTACCTGGGTTCGTGGAAGCCCTTATATGCGTAGTGTTGCAGCAGGATCCAGGTAATACCATTGTCTGAAGAGAAGTGCAGCAACACACCTTCTCCTGGTTGGTCAGGGGCAGGACAGGAGCTCAGGATGCTACGACTACCCAGACGCAAAGTGAACTGGAGGTACCTGGGGGAGAGAAGGGGGATGGAGAAGGAGAGGGGGGGTCGAGGGTTAGAGAGAGGAGAGGTGAGAGAGGAAAGGAAGGGGGATAGACAAATAGACACAGATAGAGGAAGGAAGGGAGGGAGAGGAGGAGGGGTGGCAGGATGAGATGATGGATGAGATGATTAAATGAATGAGGACTCAAATAGATAGAAGAGAAGGATGAGAGGAAGAGTGTGGGGAGAGAGAGAAAGTCAGAGAGAGAGAGCGAGAGAGAGAGTCAGACACATTTAGACATGTTTTCACCTTCCTCTCACATTGTGCCTCTGAGAGTTGACATATAAGCAACTAGGGAAGAGAGAGATGGTAGCACCCAGAATGCTGCACTATTCATCAACACACACACACACACACACACACACACACACACACACACACACACACACACACACACACACACACACACACACACACACACACACACACACACACACACACACACACACACACACACACACACACACACACACACACACACACACACACACACACAGCCCCCAGCCCCCTCTGTCCTTGGATCTGGCTCAGTGTGGCTCTAATCACCAGCCCAGTTTCCTCTGGCTCACTCAGTCTGAGAGGAAAGTGGTATTAAATATGGCCGTCAGGTGGCACACAGGGAGCCACAAAAGGCATAATCAATCAAACACAGATGCCATCTCATCTCTCTATCCTACTCTATTCCTCACTCTCTTTCATTCTTCCTTTCCCCTCACATCTCCTCTCATCTACAGTCCCCATCCATCTCACACCACAGGGTTGGGGGGGAAGGAGAGAAAGAGGGAATTAGGTGACAGAGGAGAGGAGAGAGGTGACTTGTTGGAACTTCTGCAATATTAATCAGAGATTAGAATGCCTGCTGAGGATATGAGATGAACCCTGATATGATCCCAGTATAATGTATTCTGTGAAACTGACCATTAGAAAAGGTGTGTAAATGTGAATATTCATATGTACCTCCAAGTCTCATTCATAGACATTGACTGAAATTGCAAGACATTATCATTATTTTTCTCTCTCCCCTTTCTTTCCCATACAGTAATACATGAGTATGTGCAAGCACCTGTGAGTGTGTGTCCCTAGCCCAGTACTGTACCTGGCCTGAGAACTGTCGAGCGGTGCGGTCACCAGGTGTCGTCTGCTGTCCCTGTTGAAGACCAAAGCCTTGCCACTGGCCAGAACCCCACAGCCGAAACTCACCTCCGCTCCCCTCAGGGAGGAGAAACTGTGGAAGGAGGAGATAAAGAACTTCACAATCTGTTTAATAGGGCTGTTCTTATCAGTTCACACTCCAGAGAAGCTAGTAATGCAACATAAAATGTAAACAAAATAGAATGTTCAGACAATTCTAATCGTTTTTTGGCGGGAACAATAGCACATTTTCCTAATAGCAATGTAACACAGTGCTTAACGTTCAACATGTGTGTGTGTGTGTGTGTGTGTGTGTGTCTGTCAGTCCGTCCGTCTGACTGTCTATCGTTGAGCACGTTCTCCTTTTAGTTTACCTGTGGTAGGAGGAGAGTCTGGGGGAGGAGAAACCCTCAGACAGGAAGGCAGAGAATGTCTGGGATGCCAGCTCACATGCTGGACCACTAAACCCTGGGTCACACCTACAGGAGCAGAGGGGCAGGGAGGGAAGGGTATGGGAGGAGAGCAAGAGGAGGGTATGAAGGAAGAGTGAGAGGAGAGGGGGAGGGAAGGGAGGAGGAGAGAGGGACATAAATGTATGGAGGTTAGAAAATATGGGGACAGAAGAAGAAAATATTAGGAAAGGGTGGGAGGGAGAGGAAAATTGGGATGAGAGAGGGAGACAAGGCAGGCAGAATAAGAGACAGAAAAGAGAGAAAGAAAAGAGACAAAGAAGGAGAAAGGCAAAGTAGAAAAACAGAGAGAGAGAGATGGGAATGGAACCAGACACAGAAAATAATACATAGATCAATACATGCAAATAAAAATAAAATAATTTGATCACGATCTTAGCGCTAAGACATTTGATGAATTAGCAATAAAAGGGAAAGAGAATAATTCATTCAAGATATACAGTATTGTTCATTCATTAAGTTCTGTTCTTACTTGCAGCCGGTGCGGGAGCATTGTCCTCTTCCAGAGCAGAAACGAAGGCAGGATGGACCAATGTACACTGGATGTACACACAAATAAGAGAGAGATAAGAAATTATATATATATATATATATATATATATATATATATGGACTTTAAAATATAATACCTTTGAAAGATGGTAGTGGTTTCTTTTTGAGATTCTAGAAAGTTCATCTTTAAAGGATTTGAACCATTCAATTTAGCATCGCCAGACCCATGCTCTTATAAGGCACACAGGACCACTAGTGTGTGTGAGGTTCTCACCATTATCTATGGCCCACATGTTGCCAGCACCCATGCCACTCTGTCTCCAGCGAAACTGTGTGGTCTCAGTCAAGGCAGCGTTGGGAAGTGGGATGGAGATCCTAGTCCAGCTGTAGATTGGTAAAAACATAGTTTTAAATACAACACTAGTAGCAATTGAATGTATCTCTATGAACACACACTCATCTGTGTGTGTGTGCGTGTGTTTGTGGTGCCTACCCGCTGTAGTTGTCTGAGGAGTAGATGGTGCTGTGTGGTAGGTGGCGGCCAGCACACAAATCTGGAAGACACTCTGTGTGGAGCAGCGACCAGGAACGACCGTGATTGGTGGAAAACTCCAGATTCACACTAACAAAGCGATAGAAAAATCTTATATAAACTTCAAAATTATGCAAATATAAATTTAAAAACAAGACAAAAAAGTTTGAAACTTTGCACCCATGGAAATGACCCTATCCCCTCCTCTCTTCTCCAGACCATTTCCGGAGACCTTCTCCCTTACCTCACCTCGCTCATCAACTCATCCCTGACCGCTGGCTACGTCCCTTCCGTCTTCAAGAGAGCGAGAGTTGTACCCCTTCTGAAAAAACCTACACTCGATCCCTCCGATGTCAACAACTACAGACCAGTATCCCTTCTTTCTTTTCTCTCCAAAACTCTTGAACGTGCCGTCCTTGGCCAGCTCTCCCGCTATCTCTCTCAGAATGACCTTCTTGATCCAAATCAGTCAGGTTTCAAGACTAGTCATTCAACTGAGACTGCTCTTCTCTGTATCACGGAGGCGCTCCGCACTGCTAAAGCTAACTCTCTCTCCTCTGCTCTCATCCTTCTAGACCTATCGGCTGCCTTCGATACTGTGAACCATCAGATCCTCCTCTCCACCCTCTCCGAGTTGGGCATCTCCGGCGCGGCCCACGCTTGGATTGCGTCCTACCTGACAGGTCGCTCCTACCAGGTGGCGTGGCGAGAATCTGTCTCCTCACCACGCGCTCTCACCACTGGTGTCCCCCAGGGCTCTGTTCTAGGCCCTCTCCTATTCTCGCTATACACCAAGTCACTTGGCTCTGTCATAACCTCACATGGTCTCTCCTATCATTGCTATGCAGACGACACACAATTAATCTTCTCCTTTCCCCCTTCTGATGACCAGGTGGCGAATCGCATCTCTGCATGTCTGGCAGACATATCAGTGTGGATGACGGATCACCACCTCAAGCTGAACCTCGGCAAGACGGAGCTGCTCTTCCTCCCGGGAAGGACTGCCCGTTCCATGATCTCGCCATCACGGTTGACAACTCCATTGTGTCCTCCTCCCAGAGCGCTAAGAACCTTGGCGTGATCCTGGACAACACCCTGTCGTTCTCAACTAACATCAAGGCGGTGGCCCGTTCCTGTAGGTTCATGCTCTACAACATCCGCAGAGTACGACCCTGCCTCACACAGGAAGCGGCGCAGGTCCTAATCCAGGCACTTGTCATCTCCCGTCTGGATTACTGCAACTCGCTGTTGGCTGGGCTCCCTGCCTGTGCCATTAAACCCCTACAACTCATCCAGAACGCCGCAGCCCGTCTGGTGTTCAACCTTCCCAAGTTCTCTCACGTCACCTCGCTCCTCCGCTCTCTCCACTGGCTTCCAGTTGAAGCTCGCATCCGCTACAAGACCATGGTGCTTGCCTACGGAGCTGTGAGGGGAACGGCACCTCAGTACCTCCAGGCTCTGATCAGGCCCTACACCCAAACAAGGGCACTGCGTTCATCCACCTCTGGCCTGCTCGCCTCCCTACCACTGAGGAAGTACAGTTCCCGCTCAGCCCAGTCAAAACTGTTCGCTGCTCTGGCTCCCCAATGGTGGAACACACTCCCTCACGACGCCAGGACAGCGGAGTCAATCACCACCTTCCGGAGACACCTGAAACCCCACCTCTTTAAGGAATACCTAGGATAGGATAAAGTAATCCTTCTCACCCCCCCCCCCACTTAAAAGATTTAGATGCACTATTGTAAAGTGGCTGTTCCACTGGATGTAATAAGGTGAATGCACCAATTTGTAAGTCGCTCTGGATAAGAGCGTCTGCTAAATGACTTAAATGTAAATGTAATGTAAATGAAATGGACACCTCAATATTGTATCATATCATATTGTAGCGAGGTTCGATCTCTTGACGGAACGGCTAAGGTACTGGGTTGGACCCAGGTTTTAGTCCCGGTCGTATCATATCCTACCTGTTGGCAGGCTGGTAGGACCCACAGCCCAGGTTGATGGAGAACTGTGTTACATGGGTATGTGTGCCAGGAAGGACAGGCAGCAGCTGCATGAAGTCTACTGCCCAGACGTGACGGTTGGCACCGCCATGTGCCCGCTGCTCCAGGCAGAACTGGGTGATGGGGGTTTGGAGGTCTGTGGAGAGGGCTACTGACACTACTGACGGAGTCTGGTGGAGAGGGGGGAGGGTGAGGAAGGGAGGGGTGAGTTGAGGGAGAGAGGGAGGGGAGAGATGAAGCACAGTTGAGGAATTAAAAATGGTTCGAGCTGGGCGGAGCAACATATTTTCCATTTAGCTAGCTAAACATGAAAAATACAGTTTGAATTTGCTCAGTTCATAGAGCAGCCTAGTGTAGGAGATGGAGCAGGTCTATGTCATGTGTGTAGTCTCACCCTATAAGAGGAGTATGGCAGGGTATCCAACAGCACAAGGTCTCGTCTCCCCTCTGACCTACCAAACAAGATGACATCATTCTCATGGGACTCTCCTGGGTCACACTCCCCACCACCTGCAGGGAAACACACAGACAAGCATGCTTTCTTTGTCAGGAAAATATTTGGCTGCAAGCATAAAAAGACTGACAGCTTAGCTAACAGAGAATAGGCCTCTTTCTCAATGTTTTTAATATTTTTTCCGCTCCTTGTCCCTCCCCTTCATCTGCACTGATTGGAACAGACTTGACAGGTGAGAACAATAAAGTGGAAGCTCAACAGGTCAGTACAAAGAAGGCAAGGAGAGGCCAGGTATTTACATCATTGAGAAAGAGTGTGTCAGTGGTAGGTGGTTCTTACCCATGGTGAAGTAGAACCGAAGGTTTCCGAAGGAGGTGGTATCCAGGTAGGGAGTACACATCTTCCTCTCTCCATCCCTCTCAAACACCAGGGCCATGCCTGACTCCATCTCCCCACAATGGGTCCCATACACAGCCCCCTCGATGTCCCAGCTACACACAGAGACAGAGAAGGGTTAAACACCAGGGCCATGCCTGATTCTATCTCCCTACCCTGGGTCCCATTCACTTCCCCCTCAATATCCCAGCTACACACAGAGAGAGAGAAGGGTTACATTGGAATAGCAATCCTGTCTCAGCAGTTTCTGTCGCTCCTTCTCAGTACTGATGACATTTCCATGTGTGTGTGACAGATGGAGTATGGACAGGGAGGTGACACGCGTTCCAATCCTCAGCAGGATCTGCTTGAGCCATGTTGCATGAGAGATGACACACGTACGACAAAAGACAGGTTTCAACTGACATAGACAGGTCCTCTGAACTCAAATACATGACATTCTCGACAATGATGGGAATGAGATAAGCCTGGTGAGTGACAGATATTCAGTTTCCAAGACCCAGGTTAAGGCCAGAATCCACATCCAGCACATCCATGATGATGATGATGAAAGAACGCTTTGATATGTGAAAGGATATAGCAAGGGAGAGATGAGCTGTGTTCGAATTCTCATACTAACCACACTATTTGTTATGTAAATTGAGTATATAGTATGCTTATTGGTCATAGTATGGATATAGTTAGTATGCCACACGTTTTCCGTGCTTTTAGGGCCGTAATGCAATTCCTCAGAAAACGGGCATGGCTTTATAACTTTTCAGATTTGAAGAAAATGAAAGAAAATATGCAGCAGAAATCCGACGAGAGTGGATACAAATTCATTTCTTTAACTAATTATGACAAATGTTGAGAATATTTTGAAAAATGTAATAAATTAATACTTTTTCAAAGAAGTCACATGTTGTGTTGGCTGACAATTTGTTAGCTACGCTATCCTTACGAACCGCTTAGCATTAGAACAGTATGTACCTGTATGTTAGCTAGTTACAATGACGGTAAGCCATCATTGTAAATAAGAATTTGTTGTTAACTGACTTGGCTTGTTAAGTAAAGGTTAAATAAAAAAAACATTTAAAACATTTACCTAACGTTAGTTTCCTACTAATACATCGATCTTGCCAGGCAGTATATTAACTATCTGCTATCTAACTAACTACCCAACATTTATTGGCTTGATTATTTACATCCCTACTATCACGTTCGTCGTAAAGAGGAGACCAAGGCGCAGCATGATGAGAATACATTCCTCTTTATTAAAGGAAGAACACGAAGAACACTTAAACTAACAACAAAACGAACGTGACACTATATAACACGAGTGCTGAAACAGGCAACTATACATAGACAATAACGCACAAAATACCCAAGGAATATGGCTACCTAAATATGGTCCCCAATAAGAGACAACGATAAACAGCTGCCTCTGATTGAGAACCAATCTAGGCAACCATAGACATAAAAACACCTAGACTAGAAACAACCCCATAAACAAAACAAAAACCCTATATATTTACGAAAACACATATATCACCCTCGTCACACCCTGACCTAACCAAAATAATAAAGAAAACAAGGAATACTAAGGTCAGTTCGTGACAACTACATTCTTAGCTCAGTGGTATAGTCGGTCAATTCAATGGATTTCTACTCTGATTTCAGAGAACTCTTGCGCAGAATAACTGATGAACTTCTGAACGCACAACACCCGTTGAATATGGCTGGGGTCAGTAAACGTCTGCAAAAAAAGCATATTTAAATTGTTGCCAGCAGCACTGTTACAGTCACCAACGCTCTGGATAACATGAAAACAGCCCAAGCAACTGTGCTAGGGCAAGTAAAATGGTCAGAGTGAGCAGTTCTCTCATTTGTTTCTGGAAGTAGCTAGCCAACGTTAGCTTGGTTGCTTGACTGCCATTGAACGCCCGGATCAACCCTACTCCTCGGCCAGAGCGTCCAGTGTGCGCTCTGAACACTCCGAGAGCGAAACGCTCTGAATTTATGATTGGACAATCTTTCAAAGCTCTGGATTTACGAACGCCCAGCACGTAATCTGGCACTCCATATTAAATTTAAGAACACACCCAAAATCATATATTTTTTTAACTAGGAATATGTTGAACTACCAAGCTAGCAAAAGGTTGCCTAGCAACAGCATCAACTTCTAGACAGGCCAAGCTCTAGTACGCTCAACTAAAACAATACTGTTCGTTTCAGGTATACTAATATGAACTAATATTATTTACTGTAGTATGCAGTATATACTCATTAAGTATACAGTATGTTAGTATTGGTATTCGCACACAGCTATGGAGACAGATAGATGGAGATGATGATGACATCATTATGTCTCACTTGGTGGGCAGACTCTCAAAGTCCTCCTCCCAGTAGCTCTGACCCTCCTCTCGGTGGAGGTCAATGTCTCTGGTGGAGGCGAAGGTGTGGCCCACCCCCTCCTCGTTGTTGCCATGGAAATACAGGGTGTTGCCCTCTGACTGACAGGCACGCTGGGAAAGAAGGAAGTGAAATGACAATGTCGAATACCATCAATACAGATGAAAATACAGTATGGCAATAACGTATTACTTTACTGTAGGTATTGTACATGGGGAAGTGTTACACTGACCACGACCTGACCGGTAAAACCTCCTGGTCCTAGTAAGTAAGCAACAGTATTTTGGTGACGGCAACTTGATTACCTTGATTACCTTACCTCATCTAAAAAGATGGTTTGCAAACTGCCATTAAACAGTTGAAGAGGAAGAAAAATAGGAAGAAGAACATGGTACCTTGACGGTAGCCCCAGGGAAGAAAAGCCAGTTGGCCGTGTCTGGGGGGTCCAGATTATCCTCCAGTAGGGGAGGTATGTAAGCAGCGTTGACCAGGAGTACGTTGTCCAGGCCCCAACACGACTCGTAGCCTTCGGGTCCCTGGGGGGCCTCCTGGGACCAGCGTAAACGCACCCCATCTCCCCTGGAGTGCACTGGCAGGGGCAGGAGATGGACTACTGTACTGCTGTTAATTGGAGCTCTGTGGAGAGGATATATGATATATATATATAAGCTCCGAATCAGTCTGTTTCTTGTGTGTGTGTATTGTGTGTGTGTAGAGTGGTGTAAGGGATGGTGCGCATGTGTTGGGGGGAGAGAGTATGTGTGAGTGTATCTGTGTTTGTGTGCGTGGGTGGGTGGGTGGGGGGGGGGGGGTCC